>NC_072420.2:20713331-21015105 GCF_028858775.2 Pan troglodytes
GAGGCAACTGAGAATCTCTTACCAGGGCACACCCTGGTGTGATTCATAGGCCTCTGTACCGGACACAGACTCCGACAGCCCAGTTGGGTGTTATTAGAGCATCCTCAACTGTCCTGTGGCAAAACTCTTCTTCCTTCTCTATCTACAGCCTCTTGCTCTTTCTTTGTGTGAAATGTGCAAGGATTTTTACACCCTAGAAAGAGTTTTCCCATTTTCCCCTGTGGTGAGGTTACTTGCTACCACTTCTCTGGAGCACACATAGCATTTCTAAGCCAACAGTGTCAACTCGTGGAAGTAAATCAGGCTTTAGGCCTCTTCCGGGAACAGGAAATTTCTGCCTTTAGCAGTTAGGGGTAAGATGTCTTCCATAGCCAGATTTTAGTGTCGATATTGTCCGACTGGAACAATATGTAGGCCATTCGGTTCCTACATTTCTTTAAGGCACCTATTTTGTCTCCTATTAAGACAGTACTTCATTAGTAAGGGGATTTTAAATCCAGAAGTTAACCAGAACCATTCTTCTATGAGTAAATACTTTAGCATGGGCTATAATAGTACGATATAGAGTTCAACGTAGCACCCTTCCTCCTTAAAGGGGCCTTGCACAATTACGTGATTTTTATTGAAATTCTTTTTTTCGGGGGTGGGGGGAGGGGGAGGCATACAGGCCACACAAGTCTAGGAGGTCAAAGGGAAACAAAAGGCAGAGGACTAAGACTGCTTGGGGGCAGCATGACTAAGGACCAAAAGTTTAGTTCCTCTGGTGCCATGGATTGGAGGGTCACGCCTGCTGTAATGGGCAGCACATTTAAATGGGTGCCAGGATTCAGGAGCAAAGGGGAAAAAATAGTGGAGGGGACACCCTCTACTGTTTTCGTCTCCATCCTAGATCACATACCAAAAGCAAAGAAACTAAAATACCTCTTTTATTCTCACTTCTTTTTCTAGATGGGTAACAGATCATCTTCAACATGAACTCCCCTGGAGTGTATTTTGAAGTTCTGGGACTTCTTCGACCTTGAAACTTTGAAAAAAAAAGTAGCTTATTTTCTTTTGCACAAGGGTATGGCCTTTTTACTAGACCTTTGCAAGTGTTGCAAAATCAACCCAGCCCTTTCAGCAGCCATATGGGGCAGGCCCAGGGAAAATAGTTTCCCCAAATGAAAAAAGTAACTTTCAGGGAAATCATCTGAGGATTCCCTTATTTGGGGCCCCTTCAAGTCCCCTTCTCATTGCAGGGTCTTAGGCAAGTAAAGGGAGATTTGGGCCAATTTTCTGATGACCCTGATAGGGATATAGAAGCTTTTCAAAATTTAACTCAGGTGTTTGACCTCTCATGAAGGAATGTTACGGTGTTCCTCAGCCAAACCCTAACTACAGCTAAAACAGGCAGCTCTGCAAGCAGAAGAAAATTTTGGAGATGAGCAATATGTCTCCTATAGTAGGCCAAAAGGGAAAAGAGAAAATGGGAAAGGCAAAGAAATAGGAAAAACACCATTCCCAATAGGAAAAAAAGGCAATATCTTTTGACAACCCCAATTGGAACCCCTTTCTATGGTGTTTTACCTTTTTTGGTGGTTTAAAATGCCTTATATCTCTTTTATAATGTTCTTCCAACCTGGAAAAAGTTCCCAACCTTAAAATGCTTGATTTAGATTTAAGCTAGGGGGAAGGGAACCCAGAAGCCTGATATGCCAGCAAAGTGGTAAAAATTTCTTACAAATGGGGCTTTTGGCTTCTCTCCCCCTGTGCAAACCAGTAAAAGGGATAATAAGGATAATCATTTATATTCTCTGTAAATTTATAATTAATGAAAAAGGATTTGTGAAGTTGGTCTTAAGCTGTAGACAGTCTGGTGTGCCTTGCATGTCTTTCTGTATGGTTCTGTCAAATAAAGGGTATCTTAGGTTAGGATGGAGGCCCAGGACCCCATAAGTCTGCTGTTCAAGCCAGCCCAACAAAATAGTAACAAACTTGGCTACAGGCCTCCATCTTGTTTCATGTCCTTGGGAACATGACCTGTAACCGTGTGGCAATACTTTGTTTTAGCCTCCACCGTTTTACAATGGTGGCTGTCTTTTTCTGCTAAGTCAGTTCCTGGGTGAGGGCCACAAAATCAGATAAGCCAGTTTATCAATCTGGGTGGTGCCAGGTAATCCATCAAGAGCAGGGTTTACAAAATATCTTATGCACTGATTTTAAAAGCAATTTAGAGAAGGTCAAAAATCTTGCAGCCTTCAGCTGCATAGCTCCTGGGCCATAGTTTCTAATTTTATGGCTAGTTTCTTGGGCTGGTCCCCAGACAAGAGGGAAGTGTATCTTAAGAAGAGGTTGTTAACATCTTTGTTTTAGACTATAAACTGTAAACCCGATTCCTCCCAAAGTTGGTTCCACCTATGCCCAGGGATGGACAAGGAAAGCTTGGGAGCTAGAAACAAAATGGAGTTGTTTGGGTCAGATCTCTTTCACTGTCTCAATCACAATTTTGCAATTACTGTTTCGAAAGCTTCCTATCACCCCTTTAAAAATACCTTGTATGCCTGTGGTTAAGTCACAATCTAATTAAAGCCTGTCAGTTTCACCTGTGACGTTACTTTTTGTAAAGTTCAAAAGCAGAAAATCTTAACTGTTTGAAGTGGCTAAAGTCAAGTAACAAGGGATTTGAAAGGATTTTCTTTTTTTTTTTTTTTGAGACGGAGTCTTGCTCTGTTGCCCAGGCTGGAGTGCAGTGGCGCGATCTCGACTCACTGCAAGCTCCGCCCCCAGGGTTCACGCCATTCTCCTGCCTCAGCCTCCCGAGTAGCTGGGACTACAGGCACCCGCCGCCACGCCTGACTAATTTTTTTGTATTTTTAGTAGAGACGGGGTTTCACCGTGTTGGCCAGGATGGTCTCGATCTCCTGACCTCGTGATCCGCCCGCCTCGGCCTCCCAAAGTGCTGGGATTACAGGCGTGAGCCTTCTTAAAGAGTGCTAGGCTTAATTAAACATGGATATTCAAGTTGTAGGTATATTTGAAAGGCCTTTATGTTTTTCTCTTCTTGGATCTTGTTTTTCTGGAAAAAGGCTCTTTTCTTCTCAGTTAAATTGGTTAATCCCTTTATTAAGCCCTCTCTTGCTTATATATCTTTTATTAATATTTGGACCCTGTATACTCAATACTATAATTTGAATTGCTTTTTCTCACCTAGAAGTAATCAAATTCCAAATGGTGCTGCAAACTGAACTACGCATGGACACGCCATTCTTCCGAGGACCCTTAGATCGACCCCAGGAGGAGTCCCAGCTGCTGTTCCCCATTCAACGCCCTTTTCAGCAGGAGGTAGCCAGAAAGAGTCGTCGCCCAAAACCCCCCAATAGCAGTTAGGGTGACTTCTCCATAGGGGGCAATGTTTTAGGAATTATTAAGAAATTACTTTAGGCAGATAGAGAGGAAAAGGGGTCCTTAGAAATTTTTTGTCTCTTTTAAAGCAGCTCCAGAAACGTTTCTTGTCTAGCAGAAAAGCCCCGGCTCTTAGAGCCGGCCGGCAACCTTTGATATCCAAATGCTGACCATTAGAAACTGGGTCCACCCAACATGGTGATTCCCACCGTTGTCCTCTTGCCCTTGCCTCCACATGTGCCTGGCAACATGGCTGCCCATCGACATATCCCCACTTTTGTAGAACATCATGGCCCCCTACACTGGCATATTAAAGGGTTAGGGTGGGAGGGCCAGTTTTTTCGTGGGTGAAGTGAATGACATGCCTGGTCAAACCAATACCCTGAACCCTATACAAATCAGACACAACCTCTTCCAGCCTCCTCATATAACTGGCTGATATGCACCGCACTTGAGGTCCCCTCTCTTGGCTTTGGAGCCCCTCCTCCTTCGGTCTCTGTAGGGGGAGATTTTCCTGCTTTCTTCTCCCTTCTTTGCTGCTTATTAAACTCTCGGCTTCTTAGAACCACTCCACAGGTGTCCATGTCATTTTATCTAATTTGACATGAGACAAGAGCCCTGGTGGTCCCCCACTCATCAGAGCTGTATCATTGTCATGGGTCTTAAGTTATTTGCATTGGGTTGAAACATGCTCCTTTAGCCTCAGCAAAGTTTATTACCCACCTTCTGAAGCCTACTTCTGTCAATTTGTCCATCTCATCCTCTGTCCAGTTCGGTGCCCTTGCTAAAGAGGTGTTTCAATCATTAGGAGAAGAAGAGGCATTCTGGCCTTTGGGTTTTCAGCATTTTTTCATTAGTTCTTTCTCATCTTCATGAGTTTGTCTGGTTTTGATCGCTGAGGCTGCTGACACTTGGGTGTGGTTTTGATTGGGACTTTTTTCATTGATGCTGTTGTTGCTTTTTGTTTGTTTTTCTTTCAATAGTCAGGTTCCTCTTTTATAGGGCTGCTGTGGTTTGCTGGGGGATCACTTCAAGCCCTGTTCATCTGGTTCACTTCTGCACCTGGAGTTGTCACCTGAGGAGGCTGGAGAGCATCAAAGATGGGTGCCTCCTCCTTCCTTTGGGATCTCTGACCTTGAGGGGCAACAAGCTGATGCCAGTAGGAACACTTCTGTATATGGTGTCTGGCGACCTCTGTTGGGGTGTCTCACCCAGTTGGGGCACACAGGAACCAGGACCCATTTTTAACGAAGCACTTTGGCTGTCCTTTGGTGGAGGGGCTGTGCTGTGCTGGAGGGAAATCCACTCATCTGGGCTGCCCAGATTCCTCAGAGCAAGCAGGAAGAAAGACTAAGTCTGCCAGTCCACAGAGACTACAGTCATCTCTCCTCCTAGGGGCTCAGGCCCAGGGAGATCAGAATTCTATCCCTGAGCCCCTGGATGAAGTTGTTGGAGTTCCTTCAGGAGGGTCCCGCCCAGTAAGGAGGGTTGTGCAAGGGTCTGACCTGAACAGGTATTCTGGCAACCATCTGCCACAGCTGGTGTGATGCACTTTGGGGAATACCTCTTGGGACCAAGCCATCCAGCCTCCCTGGCTCCAGCAGGGTAAAAGCACAGCCTGGAGCTATAGTAATGACTGCTACCCCTACCCGAGGAAACTCAGATGGCTTAGACAGAAGGCTGCAGCAATGATGGCAGCTGCCCCTCCCTTCGGGAGCTCTTGTCTTAGGCCACCGCAGCAGTGGCTGCCATTCCTCCCTCAAGGAGCTCAGACAGCTTAGACAACAAACAGCAGCAGCAGTGGTGATGGCCGCCCCTCCACCTGGGAAATCAGCAGGCTTAGGCAGATTCCAGTTGAGTGGCTGTTGAGAATCTGCATTACTCTGTGGTTGGGAGCCAAGGCCCCCACGGCATGGGCTCACAAGTGGGATTTTCTGAACTCTGGGTTGCACAGTTCTGTAGATAAAGCACATTTCCCAGGCTGGGTAGCACGGTCACTCACTGCTTCCCTTGGATCAGGGGAGGGGGCTCCCTCCCTGATCCTGGCTATCAGGTGGGCTGAGGCACCACCCTGCTCTTCCTTTCTCTCTGTGTGTCACACCAGCTGCCAAGCCAGTCTTGATGACAGAACCTGGATACCTTGGTTGCTGCTGTGGGATTCACATGCTGTTTTGGTTCTTTCTGATGGAAGCCTTTGATTTCCACTGCTTCTAGTTGGCTGTCTTGGCCCAGACCCTCCAATCTTAACTTTCATTATTTCTTCTGTTACATTCTTTGTTTAGCTAGGTCTGTGTTTTTGATATATATACTTTTCCTTTATCTAGAAAAATTTCTTTTAATGTTTCTTACATGGCAGGCCTACTTGTGACAAATTTCTTCAGTTTTTGTCTAAGAAACTATTTTTGCTTCACATTTGAAGGATAATTTTCTAGATAAAGAATTCTTGGGTTGGTGTATTTTTCTCCTCCCCTGCCTCCTCCTCCTCCTTGTCCTTCCACACTTTAAATGTTTCAATCCACCTGCCTCTTTTTTTACATGGTTTCTGACAAGAAGTCTCCTGTAATATTATCCTTGTTCTTCTGTAGGTAAGGTATTATTTTTCCTTTGGCTTCTTTCAAGATTTTCTCCTTGTTTTTGGCTTCCCACAATTTTAATGATAACCTAGGTGTAGTCGAGTTTTGCTTGTTTGTTTGTTGTGTGTGTGTGTGTTTTGTTTGTTTTTGTTTGTTTTAGCATTTTTTCTACTCAGAGATTTTTTGATCTGGGATTGAGTGCCTATTATTAATTTTGAAAATCATCAACCATTTTACATTCAAAATTTTTTTTTCTGCTCTGTTCCTTCTTGATTCTCTTTCTGGTTTTTCAAATATGTCTATGTTAATGTTACACTTTAAAAAAATGTAACAGTTCTTGGATGTTCTAGGAGCCCATCAAGAATATTCTTCATTTCTACTACAGTAATTTTTTTTTAAGAGACAAGTTATTGCTGTGTTGTCCTTGAACTACTGATCTCTTGGGCTCAAAGAGATTCTTCCACCTCAGCCTCCCTAGTAGCTGAGACTACAGGTGCCCGGCTCAGTGCTTTTTTCATTTCTAGCATATCATTTTGATTCCTTCTTAGAGTTTCCATTATTATATTGGAGCCCTGCTGATGGAAGTACAAAGGAGTATTCCACAATCTTATGATTATATCTTAGTCTTTTAATGGGCCTATGTCCCTGCACTTTGTGACCTTCACAAATGTTTACTACCTCTTCTGTTTTCTTGGGTGAGACAGAAAGGCAGATGGGGCTAGAATTGGCTAGAATTAGGGGATTTCCCTTCCCCTAGTTCTGCTAAGGTTCCAGCAAAGACTTTTCCTTTGGAGAGTAGACCTTTGTTATGTAGAGCACTCTGGCCATGTTTCCAAATCATAACTTTTCCTTTCCCTGTTAGGAACACAAAGGGATCTTTGCTCTGAGAACTGTTAGAGTTCCTGAGAGTAAAACCCATATAAGTGTGGAGACCCTCTTAAGACAGGGTCCCCCAAGAGTTTCTCCTTCTAAAGCTAGTCCACATTTTATCTCCAACAATCAATCAAAATCACCAAGTAAATATGTGTAACAGTTTATGGCTTCTGCAACTCCTGCTCCAAGTAAGTTAATTTCTTCTGTGCTTCTCTGTATTTACCTATCTCTTCAGACCTTGAAATGCTGTTTTTGCCTTGTGGCATTAATTAAGTTTAAGAACAGTCATTGATTTTCAGTTTTCTTTTTGTTACGTACAGATGAAAGTGATGATTTCTAAGCTTTTTACCAGAGCTAAAAGTACTTTCTCCGTTATTTTTAAATACAGAAACCAGAAAATATGCACGCTCTTTTTCCCCTCTAAAATAAGTGCTTTCTCAGAATATGGCATGCTACTGTTTATTATCAAAGCTTAGAGTTGTTATCTTAATAAGTTTTTTCTGTATAATCAAATGAATTATTTCCCTTTTCACAGAAAGTTATTTAATAATGCTTGAAGCTTTCTGAGTAGATTTTACTTCTTGTGTGTTATGCTACCTCTAGTGTGGACTTGATGGCTGCCTCTGTACTATCCATTTAACCTGCAAACTGAGTATGTAGCAGTCTAGCATCATCTCTAGAAATGATTCTGATTTGTCTATAACAGTTAAGTCTATTCCAATTGGATTAGTTTAGATAATTCAATCAGACAAATCAAAAGATGCTTTCTTTTCTGGCTATGAAAAAAAAGTATGTAAATATATTTTTCCTGGAGTAAGCCTGTTGCAGGACAAAATTTAAAAGTAGTGAATGTAAGAGATGAAAACAAGGCCAAGAAATTATAAAATTATAATTGCCCATACAACTTCTGAAATTTTCAGTGTCTTAGCAAATACATGTTTTCAAACCCAGTGTTGGATTTTCTTTTACTAACACTAAACATATTTTTCTGACATAAAGTCTATGTCCTGAAAAAGAATGTAGAGTATAATGAATTGTGGAAACATTTTCCTGATACAAGAACATACCTGCTTTCTTAGAAAGCCTAAAATATTCAGAAGACTAATTAAAAGAATAAAAAAACTATATGAAAATATAGCAACCAAATTTAAAACACATCTATAATTTAAGACCATTTTCCTTAATCTGAAAATGGCATTTGATACTTCATTACTTTTTATTGAATATTTTATTTTAAGCATTTTTCAATGTGATTTCAAAACAGTCATTTATGTCACTTGGAAATCTGTTTAATATTTCTCTCTTTGGGTTTGCCATAATTTATGTACCTACAATGGTCATTTTAAGAGTATAGGACAGTTAAGTTTGTTCCTATTTCTTGCTATTATAAATAACTTTGGGCCTTCTTATAGTTTATGTTTTACATCTTGTCTAGAATAGAAAACTGAATTATTGCACAGAATGTGTAATAGTGGTTTAACATTCTAGATCTCTATGGGCAAATGACTTTTTGAAATATTTCTGTCAATATCAATATCATCATTGACAAATAAAATGGCTCATCTTGCTGCATCATTGCTATCACTGAATATTACTGCCTTGAGAAGTAGAAATAGATTATCCAACTAGAAAATAAACATTTAAAAAACAAAATAAAAAACAATAACATATGACTGAATCGGTATTTCCATTATTGTAAAATTAAGTGATAATTTTTAAACTAGTCGTCTTTATTTTTATTGTTAGGAGTTGCCTATATTCTTTTAATGTGTTTAGTTAGATTTTAATAGAAAATTACTCAATTATATTCTTTATAAGGAGATTTTGGTGTTTTTATAGTCTTTTTTTGTTTTTTGAGACAAGAGTCTTGCTCTGTCACCCAGGCTGGAGTGCAGTGGCGCCATTTGGGCTCACTGCAAGCTCCACCTCCTGGATTCACGTCATTCTCCTGCCTCAGCCTCCCCAGTAGCTGGGACTACAGGCACCCGCCACCACGCCAGGCTAATTTTTTTGTATTTTTAGTAGAGACAGGGTTTCACCGTAGTCTTGATCTCCTCACCTCGTGATCCACCCGCCTCGGCCTCCTAGGGTGCTGGGATTACAGGCTGAGCCACCGTGCCCAACCTATAGTCTTTTAAAAATGTACTTAACAAACGTACTAAAACTTGGTCATATTTATTAAAAACTTTTTGTTGCTAATTTGCTTTTAAATTATTTTTAAATCATTTTTAGAACTTTCATCAGAAATGTAATAATTTTTTTTAGAAAGTTTGAACAATGTTGAGAATCACATAGATTCGGTAATCTTAATGTCAGAGGAAATATTTTATTATTATTAATGGTATAATTATGTACATTATTTATAGGATATTAGTCGTTAATATGTTGTGAGTATTTGTTATGACATACATACAGTTATTTTTTAGTGGCAACATAAATTCTATTTTTTGTTGGCTATTTCATGATATGGGATAGACAATTTCTGTATTATTACTACTTTTCCAATTTTGAGTAGTCTCTAATTTTTTATGATTTAATTTAATGGATATCTTTTTAGATAAAAATTTGTACAGATTAATTATTTTAGCCTTTGGATACATTGCCAGAAAGTGACTTGGTTAATTAAGGATTAAAAGATAGCTACAAATGTTACATTCATGTTATGCTCTAAAAACTATGAACTGTTTACCTTTCTAGTAGTGTTTTAGAATTCCTGTTTCCCCAAAACCTAACCCCACATTAAAGGTTAGATTTTTAAATTTTTTAAGTAGAAGCTATTATCATTTTTATTTTTTTTATTTATTTGATGCTGGAGAGTTTTAAATATGTTTTTAGCTATTTTCTTTTTCTGTGTATACGGAAGTATACAAATTACTGGCTTATGCCTTTTTTACTATTAGACTATTAATAACTACAAGGACTATTACTATCATATGTATATATATATATCTAAATTATCTGTATCTATCAATATCAATATAGAAACATACTTTGTAGACAATTCTATTTTACTTTCTTTTTATTGTCTACTTTTGTTCAAAAATTTTTAAGATGTCTTAATTTTAAAGTAAAGCACAGACACAGAAAACTATACAAAACGTGTGTGTGTGTGTATACATGTTTTGAAATATAACAACCAAATATATGTCTTCATAAATTACTAGAGGTGAATCTAGTTTTCGCCAAACTTCCAGAAATTCTCTCACCTCTATTAGCTTATAAACATTATACAATTTGTAATAGCAATCACTCTTATTTTTATTATTCATTGTCAATTATTATTCAATAGTTTAAAGATCCTTATATGTTTTCTTATAAAATTTACTATTTTTCATTTACAAAATTAAAAAGAATATATATATATATCTTTTGCTATGTAGTTCTCTCCCATCCAGCCATTTCTTCATTATTTGTCTGTTTATTAACCTGAACCATTTGACTTGTAGAGTTTTCTAAAGTGTGAATTCTATTGATTTCATAACAATGGTACAGTTCAATATGTTCCATTGTCCTCTGTATTTTCTAAAAGTAGACAGTACCATCCAGAGACTGAATCGAACTTACATTAGATTCCTTCAGTATGGCTATATGTGGTTAGCAAGACAATAAGGCACACACCATCTGGTCGTCTCTCGTTTTTTACTGTTAACATTGCTATCTATATATGACCTATATCTAGTAATCAAATAGGGATTGGTAAATAATAATATTCCATTGCTATCACTTCTTTTTCCTTTATTATTTGAAATGCTTTTAAAATAAGACACTTTTACTCACCTATTATTTTCTACCAGTGGAACCATTTATGAAGAGAGGCCAGGATGTTTGATTCTTTTGCATTATTGATCATTTTTGTGAATAAAGCAATGATTTTTCTAACATCTTCCACAATTAGCCAATCTTTTTTCTAGTATTTTAAAGAAATAATAGATTCATATATATGTTCTAGGACCCAATTCATTGCAGTTTTTATTGTTATTGAAGTAGAGAGTGAACCACATTTAGCCAGTTGGGAATTTGAAGAGTCAGCTCCTACTCTTTTTGAAATGTCAGTTGCCTTGATAATTTACTTGCTAATTGGAATGGCAACATGTTCTAGCCTCACCATATATATTTTCTGCCCCAGATCTGGAATTATCTATTTCAATCAGAATCCCTGATTTAAAAAAAAATTCTGAATAGGAATTCAAGACACAATCAAGGAATTGCTCATCTTATAGTATTTTTCAGTAGAATTAGAAAATAAATGTAAGATCAAATACCTCAGCAGTTGTTATTGACGTTCCTCTGTAAAGACTACAGATATTTACTTAACTTCTTCTCTATTACTTTTCTATTTTCTTTCTTCCCCTGAAAATTGTTATTCTAAAGGACAAAGGCGATGGCAGAATTTGAACATCATTCAATTATCCTTTTTATTTTGTTTGGCATTACACACACACAACAACAATCTCAGAGAAGCAATATATATAATTGCTGTCTTATGTAATTACTGAAAACATTTTTAAAGTTTTGCATTGTTCTTTTAATTCTCTCCCATTTCTATGGTTGTACTATATTTTCATTTCCTGAGCTTATAGCCATTATATAACTCTCTCTCCTTTCCTTTAACTCTGTTGTCTCTCTTATGCTTAATTATAGTTCAACTCATATTCCTGCTTAATATTGAGCTATGTTATAGAAGAGAGATCTGGAGGTATATTTTAAAACAATTTTAGGAGCTAGATCCTCTTCAGTCCTTCTTTTCCAAGATTATCAATATTATAGAGGACAAAACATCTCAGTTTTGGCTCTTCTCAAATTGCTCCCATGTGTTTTCCAGTGAGTACTTTGGATATATTGGTATTTTCTATACAAGTTTGTCAGACACCAACTCTCATTTTTATTTCCTCAGATAACAATAATATGCAAGACTTATTGGTCAATTGGTTTGTTACTGACTCACTTGTATTTTAAGGTCCTGTGATATCTTTTGAACCTACTTTTATTAATATTATTATTGTATCAGATATCAACTCTTGTATTCTATTTCTCAGATATGACTCAATGGATATATGATAGCCTATAAAACATAGGTGGTTAAAAATACTACTAATGATAACACAATCTATTTCTAAAAGAAATTTTTTTCATCCTGAACTCCATTGAGTTTATCTGTCTATATCTAGATCTATACCTATATCTATGATATAAACAGTGATTTCTCAAAATTCTTACCCATCCATAATTGCCATTTCATCTGTTGTTGAGAGATAGGATTCCTATCTCTTGATATTTGGAGACTTGATTTAAAAGAAAAATCTCAATTATTTTCTCACATTTTAGTAGAAGTTGCCTTTTTTGTGATGAACAAAATTTATATTTTCTAGATAAATTGTGATGACATCTTTATTAAGTCTAGAAAAGTTCATGAAGATTGAAATACCAATGGAAATAATTACTGATATTTCATATGTACATAACTGAAAATGTAAATGACAATATAGTATTTATTTGATTGCTAAAATTATGTTTGAATTAAAAAATTGTGCTTAATTACAGTGATACATTTTTATCAACAGGCCCTTATTTAGGGGCAAATATATTTCCACTGCTTCATGGGAGCCTAATGTATGCTGTCATAACTTGATTGTGAATAACATTATGTGGCAGTTGATGCAGGAAAGGCAAAGTGAATTAGCCAAAATAATTTGAAAAACTAGTGAGGGGAAAATGTAACACTTTAACCAAGGAAGGCTTATTAATGCACTTTTGGTGTGAAAGTTGAAGACTCTATGAGCTGAGTCTGTATATTTGAACCCAGCAACTAACTGTTATAAAGATTCTATCCTATTTTTGCTGCTACAATATTAACCACAACGTGGAGAATGGTTATAGCATATCCTGTGCACACTTGTCTCCTATCACTCAATCAAGGACCACTTTTCTCAAATTAAATTTTTATTCTTCATAACCGTCCTTATGCATAAAAATAGAATATCAATAGAAAAACTTAAAATATGCATAATCTCTATGCTTATTCCTCATGTAACTAAATTGTTCTTCATAGATCTACATAGTGTTAATGACATGAGAAAATTTAAAAAATACACATGTAATTATTGCCATTTTGATTATTTTGGTATGACAATTCAAGTTTATAGGCTAACTTTACTTTTTCTAAAAAAACACCTTCTTACAGACATTAACTAAATCCCAGTCTCAAACATAGTATTTTGTCCTTTGTTATATCCTGTATTCTTCACTAAACCTCTGTAGAAACGGTGAAAAGACATGATAACACCAGCACACTCTAGGGGTCTTACAGATTTGCATAAACCAGATTATAGAGAACAATTACCTAAAAGGATAAATGTGCCTGGATAAAGCACTGAGCTGGGAGTTTCAAGGCTGGGATTCCCATTGTCTGTCAGCTACTTGGTTTTGCTACTTATTTTTCCAACTTTTTTTTTCTGTGAAATTATTTTTTCCTGAAGTTTTAAAATAAAGTGGGCTTCAGGAAAGTTTTATAGTTTTTCAAATTTATCTTTTCTGTTGTTTTTGTATAGTGTTCAAGATTATGTAACTTGTTTTCTTAGATTTTCCAGCTGTGTTTAACTCTCTACTTTAATCTAAATCTTCTTTTCTTTTAACTCGTGTCTTCATTCTGCTCAATTATGATACAATTCTCATAATTTCTCCTTAGTATGGAACTCTGTTCTAGAAGAAAGACCTGAAGGGACATTTTTTAAAAGTTCTTAGTGACCAGACCACTCTATCCTCTTCAGTTTTGTTTTTTGTTTTGTTTTGTTTTTGTTTTTGTTTTTCCCCAAACTAACCAATATTATAGAGGGGGAAGCCTCTCTTCATTTTAGCTGCTCTCCACAACTACCTGATGTTTAGGCTCAAATTTTCACCTAAAGTTGGGTAGGAGATTTGAAGTGACTTGGAGACTGATCCAGGAAAAAGCTATGACTATAGGAGGCAGTAACACATGATGAGTTTTATTGGGAAGTGCTTGAACAAAATTGCAAGAGGGGGTAAGCCCCTTACAATGAGAAATTGTCCAGAGGGTTACAGTGAGAAGATCACTCCAGACAGAGCGAAGGTTAGGGGAACTCCCAGACAAAAAGGGACTCTGAGAGGGCCTTACCTGTCTAGGTGATGTCAATCAGCTGCACGATGGGAAATCTCTAGGTCTGAGAACCTTAAAAGGCCACGAACCTAAGGCCTTAGAACAACAAGGCCCTATCATGTTAGTGGCTGGAAGATTCAGACTGAAGTGTCAGGCAAAGCAGACAGTCTCTAAATGGCTAAACATACGCTTTTCTGGACTATTTTAAGGTAAATATATTGTGAATTTGGTGCTGGATGACTTTGGAACTAATGCATCTTAGCCAAAAGTGAAGACATACAAAACCTAGGGACCAGTAGAGAGGCCATCTTTGGCTTATTAATATAACAAAGCGGAATAATAATTATTGTCACATACTGCCACCTGAGTGTTGGAGGAATTAATGAGATAATACTTGAAAAGCTTTTTGGAGTCCTTCTCAAGAAAGGTAATTTATTAATATAAAGCTGACTATTAATACAGCAAGAAGCCTTTTCCCAAAGTAGCTTACACACAATCACTGCTGGTGTATTCACTGCAACAGAAATGAGCTGCTCATGGAGATTATAAACATTCACATTATTCCTTTAGATTTTATTGCAAGGGCATTCGTTTACATATTAAACAGCTTTAGGAATATTCTTAAGACATCAATTTAAAGCATGGTTTGAGTAGAATTATAAAATGAATATTTGGATTTGAGTACAATTGTATAAATGATTAGTTTTTCAAGGATTATTTGTATTTAAATGTCTTGTTATATATAAAATGAGGAAAATATTCTTAATATTTCAACATATGAAACTGAATTAAATATTGTGTTTTCACATATATCTAAATTGAAGCTATACAATTTAATATCTATCTAAATCTGTGACTATCATCCCTTTGGGGGAATATATTTTCCTTAACATTTGATAATGAGAGAATTCAGTCTTTGATATGGTTTGGTTCTGTGATCCCACCCAAATCTCAATTTGTAGCTCCCATAATTCTCACATGTTGTGGGAGGGACCTGATCACAGATAATTGAGTCATGGGTATGGGTCTTTCCCTTGCTGTTCTCGTGATAGTGAACGGGTCTCATGAGATCTGATAGTTTTAAAAATGAGAGTGTCCCTGCACAAGCTCCTTTTTTGCCTGCTGCCATCCACATAAGATGTGACTTGCTCCTCCTTGCCTTCCACCATGACTGTGAGGCCTCCCCAGCCATGTGGAACTGTAAGTCCAATAAACCTCTTTCTTTTGCCAGTTACCCAGTCTCATGTATTTCTTTATCAGCAGTGTGAAAATGGACTAAATCAGTCTTCATATAAATAAATCATACATTATAAAGTGTGTATGTGTGTGTGTTTGTGTTTCTAACCAACTTTCTCTAATTCTTGTTTTTAAGAGTTAAGCTTTGTAGTATTATATTGTTATAAATTGGAAGAAAATTCTCTCTCATATTCAGTGAGATTTATTGTGCTAATTTAAAGATTTATGTTTAGTACACAGGGGCAACAGAAGTAGCATGGCTAGTAAGTGCACTTTTATATAATTTATTTACATTTATGTAGTTAATATGAACATAGAATGAGTGAAAACATAATTTAAATAATCCCATATTTTTATCAGCTATATATAATATATATTTATTATTGACTACTTTAAGTAGAAAGTTATTATTAAAAATGACAGTTAATGCTGTATTTCTAATTTTTACACAATTCATCCTAAAATAGTGGGTATATGAAGAGAGGAGCAAACATCAAGCTGAAAAAAGATGAGTGAAAATTGTATACTTAGATCCAGTTGATAATTGTATAGGCCCTGTTTATTAGTTATTTACCATAGATGTTAGCTTTCCACTTTCTGTTTTTCACTAGATCTGTGAGCATCCTACATATTTTCATGCTGTATTCCTGAGAAAGATTAACAGGAAAATGGGCACTATTTGTACCTGTTTGGATTCTCTACACTAAATCTACGTTTGCCTGAGATTTTGGCCTACCTATCTTTAAACCTGGTGATCAAGCTTTAAATGATAATTAGTATCAAAATTATCTATTGCCATAAATACAGATATAATATTAGGAAATTAATAAAAGGAATTGAATTAAATATTTAAAGACTTTTTTCTGAATTCTTACTAAACAATTAAACATATACTTCAGTAATGAAAATAACTAGATAGTAACCAGATGACAACATCTAAAATCATTCTGAATAGTCAAATTAATGAATGATGGTTAACATAATGATAAAGATGGAATTTTTTTTCTTATGTATATTTTTAATCAACACAATGATTTATAATGAGCAACACTCAGAGTTGGCTGCCCCAGTGGAATCTGGGGACACAAATAATGAAGAGCTGAAGAAAAAGATTCAAGAAGATCTGAGGTGGTATCTTGTGTCTTATACAATCCAGGTTTGTCCATTTAGATCTGTTTGTGTCCTTATTATCATGCTTCTTTCTAACTCTACAGAGCCTTTGAATTATGTGTGAATAATATGCCTTTACTTCTTACTTGAGACGTAGGCATACAAATCCAATTAAGCATGCAAGTTCCTTCAAGTTGGTGACCAGTCACAATTTTAAGAGGATTAGTGAAACTCACTACAGTCTTCTTTGCTGCAGCTCTTCTCAAGACCCTGATAGTCATAACACTCTTCCACAACCTATTTAAGGCCTCCTTTACTTTCACCCAGAATTTCTGTTGCTCTGAGCTGCTTGACTGGTGATATGACATCATCCTTGAGAGGTTTGTACTGTTAGCTACCTTGCCTTGTTAACAAATGTTGGCTGCAACTTATCATTTTCCATTCTTTCTGGGCATGACTGTATCAATAAATGCCTCGGAAGGTTTCTAAGGTCCAGAAATGCTTCTTCCTTTCCTCACTGTGTACAGAAAACTATAGCACACTTTGGTAAACAGAGTTCATTGCCCAATCAGTTTTGTAGATCTTTTCTTTTTCTTCTGGTTCCTTTGAGGAAGCCAACATGGTGAAAAGGTAAATTCTACTCCTATCTTAGCATAACTCACAATGATTCTCTTGAGGGAAGTGTTCTTCTCTTAGGAACCGAGACCTTGAACCTGGCAGTGTACAGAATTGAAAAGATGTGAAGCACACACTAAAACGATGATGATGGCTTTTAGATCTATTGATATAGTGAGCCACAGCTATTGGGGCACACACAGCACTATATATCTGCTCTTGAATCAGCACATCAAGCACATGCTGGAGACGATGCCTCAACCCTGCAGGCTGTTTTGTTCATGCTGGCTCCATAGAGGACACTTTAACTGTCCTTACACTGTTCTTACCAGACTGACTCGTTTTAGGACACATTATAAGACATACATATATGTGTTTGTATGTATACAGACTTTAAGATATGTTAATTTGTATATAATAATAGTTAATAATAATATACAAATTAGTGTGATATATATCACACATATTCACTAATTTATGTCATTATTTATTATAATTATTATTATATATTATATTATATATTAATATATATATAAACCCTTGAGGTTATTTCATCATTATTATACCATTTTTTGGTCATAAAATCTATCCTCTTCTCTGAAGTGGTGTCATTTGTGAGACACTGCATAAACAAATCATTCTTGAGCCTTAGATAGTGGGGAATATGGAGGCATTGCATGAGTGTCTTAGTTTGGGCTGCTATAACAGGATACCATGGATTGGGTGGGTGGCTTAAACCACAAACATGTATTTCTCATGTTCTGCAATATGGAACCAAGATCAGGTTTTTGGTGAGGGCTTTCATCTTGGTTTACAGATAGCTGTCTTCTCACTATATCCTCAGGTGGCACAGAGAGAGAGCTCTGATTCTTTCATCTCCTCATAAGGGCACCAATCCCAACATGGGGGCACTACCACAATGGCCTCAGCTAAATCTAATTATCTTGCAAGGGCTTAACCTACAAATATCACCATATTGGAGATTAAGGCTTCAGTATATGAATTTTATGGGGAAACAGACATTCAGTCTATAGCAATAAAGAAGACAAACACATATTTAGAATATTGATCAGTTATGATAAGGAT
Source organism: Pan troglodytes (assembly GCF_028858775.2). Lineage (NCBI taxonomy): Eukaryota > Metazoa > Chordata > Mammalia > Primates > Hominidae > Pan > Pan troglodytes. The sequence continues at coordinate 20,731,320 of NC_072420.2, forward strand.
TGATTGCTGTCTGCTCCAGGATGGCAGAATCTAACATGTGACATACCACCAAGTGGCTGAATAGTTCACTATTCAGTTGTTTACCGCTGATATCTGCAGTGGTGACATTGACATTGATCAGTGGCATTGGTTAGAATTAGCTCTGGCAGGATGAGGCCTATGCACTCAGGCCATTTCATATTTGCCATCCTTGACACTATGCCTCTAATGCTAATGGTCTCATTGTGCCAAAGCTGAAGTAGCTGAGCAAAGAAAATAATCAGCATCTCTGTCTGGTGGCAGTTGGGTGAGATTCAAATATCTGTACATGTTGTGCGTATTTCTACATCTTCTTCTTAGCCCATCATGTCCCTCATGTTGCATCAAGTTTTGCTCTTTCCAAACCCTCATTGAAATTCGGTTATTCATAATGAGATCCATATATATCCACACTTTTAGGCACTTTCTCCTTCTATTTCTGGATTTCAAATCCATAATTCATCTGTGAACCAGGCCTACATCCATTCCTTCTCTATTAGTTACCTCTAGAGAAATCTCCTTGAGAATATAGTTGAGACAAATGTAACAGGGTGGTTTGTGCTTCTTATCACATAATTTACCCATATCTTTAGACCTGTTCTGTCCTGATCTCAAACAAACCACCTTAACTGAAAAGTTTATTGTTTCAATTTCTGCTTAACTTTGTCACTATTGACTCTAATATTGCCACTTTTTGATGGGCTGACATAATTGCATAGTAACTTGATGTTCCATGTTCAAATGCTCAATATTAAGCCTGTACCAAGTTGAGGAGTTATTTTTAAAACAGTGATTAATTCTCTGATGCAGAAATCACAGCCTTGTTCCAGAATCTTAAAATATTGTACTTTTACTCTATTACTGAAGCTTGTTCTGGGAAAAACATCCACATTTTTGACAGGTACTACCAGACACGAGATCTGCAGGGTTACATGGCCCAAGTGTTAATGCAGCTTGTAACATACTCTCACCATGCTGCGGAACCTGCTGTTGCTCTGGACCCCTCTTGAAACTGCCAGCTTTTAAATGTATCAAACTGTTTACAGTAGTATTCCAAAATACATTATACCATCTCTACAATCCAAAGAGGCTCACTAAGTGCAGTGGTAGGAGATATGAGGTTAAAAAAAAAATCAAAGGGCCTCCAATCTTAGTAATCCCTACATGTTCCAGACAAATGGATTTCTAAAATCTTTACTACTGTAATAGACTTCTAAATATTCATTGGATTTGTTTCCTATCTCATGGAATGCATTTGTTTTAGTAAGAAAATTTAAGGTATTCACTACTCCTTCTTATTAGAAACAGTTAACATGATGTAATCAACATAATGCAAGAGTGTGCAGCTATTAGAAATGTCAGGACCAAGGATATTGACTATATTATGACAGAAAGCAGAAGTTTTTAACCAGTTCTGGAGCAAGACAGTGTATGAGGCACTGTATAGATACTCTTGCCCTTTTTTGTAAAGATTGACTGGCTTTGATTCCCCCTAATGTTACGTATTCAGAAGCATTTACCAGCTCAATAGCCAAATATTGGATAGGTCTGTTTCAGTATGGAGATGACATCCAGTACAGCAAGTATAGGTATGGCTACTCCTAGTTAAGCTTACCATAATTTTTAATCGCATGCATTTTTTTCATAGCAACCAGAGAGATTAAATGAATGGAGATGAATGGGAGCCACTCCACCATTCATCAAAACTTTGATACTGGACTCAATTGTGAATTTGACTTGAAATTTGATAATGCTTTTGTTTTACTATTCTGCTCAGCAAAATAGTACATGTTTTACTGTTTTCCTACCTTAATGCTCTTTCATTCTGCAGGTGAGATAACAAACATTGGATCCTAAATATATCACTCCAAGTTGGACCCAATGGATATAGGCTTGAACCAAAACTCTGTTCATGAATAGACTAACGAGAAAATCTGATAGTGTTCTAGGTCCTAGTGTAAAAGCTATTTTTTTTAAAAAAATAACTTTTCAAGAGATGGAAGACAAATTACATAAAGATTCAGAGACCTATTACATAAGTAAAGATTTTAGGAATCTTCTTTTCTGGAGCATGTCAGGATTACTAAGGTAAGAGACATTTTTCTTTTTAACTTCATATCTCTACAACTAAGGCACAAAACTTAGTGAATCTCTTTGGATTGTAGAGGCTATATATTTTGGAACACTGTTGTGAACATGTTGGTGGATTTTGAAAGCTGATAGTTTCAAGAGGGGCCCAGCTGGATGGGACTGCCCTCAACTTATTTCTGAGGAAGCTTAAAGTTATGGAACTGATCCTCAGCCAATATAATGTCAAATGGGCTAAATGATGATTTATAATATGCTTTTCAAAATTCCAAACTCTCATAGCATGTCCCAAGGCTTGCTGGCTTACACCTGACATAATTTGTTAAATAGCCTCCCTTGGTTATGTGAGAAGAAGAACAAAAAAGACCTTTGTATTAGTTCGTTCTGACACTACTATAAAGACATATCTGAGACTAAGTACTTTATAAAGGGAAAAGGTTTAATTGACTCAGCTCCACATGGTTGGGGAGGCCTCAGGAAACTTATAATCATGGTGAAAGGCAATAGAGAATCAAAAGCACGTCTTATATGGTGGCAGGCAAGACAGAATGAATAAGAAAGGGGGAAGAGCCCTTATAAAACAGTCAGATCTTGTGAAAACTCATTCAGTATCACAAGAACACCACAGGGGAAACGGCCCCCATGATCCAATCACCTCCCACCTGGTCTCACGCTTGACACATGGGGATTATGGAGATTATCATTTGAGATGGAATTTGGGTGGGGACACAGAGCCAAACCATGTCAATCTTGTTGAACACTTTTGAAGAATTCCCACTCTTTTAAAAGCAAAAATTCCTTACACAAGTCTTGGTCATTCAATGTCTGCAGATAAAGAAAGAACTTTATAAGAATGAACCCTGGGAGATGTGCCTCAGTGTTGTTTGGACAATACTTACCAACACTCATTTTCTCTTCCTGCATCATGTTGTCTTCAACCAAGCCTTATAACGGTATACTCTGTGGAGATGAGAGAGTTGATTTCATTATTTGACTTGCATAATATTTGTAGTTCCCTTGCCCCAATGTCAATCAAGATATACAATCTAAGAGTTAACAACCGGCCAGTGGTCCTTTTAGGTAGAATCAGGGACTGTCTGTCATATATACATGCAGCGGTATTTAAATTTCTTTTCTCAAGGGGATTCAGCACTTTTTTGCTCAAGAAGCTCTGGGACTAATTTATAGCTGGATTTTTAATGGAGATACATGTTTGTGCAGTGGCGGACTTTAGCCTTTTGCATACCAGCTCTGGTTACTTATTTACTTATTTGTTGTAATTTGTATTTGCTATAGATTTCTTTATTATTCTTGAACTTATACAATTTTAGAAACTCCATCATTACCTGTGTACTTATCATGCATATAAGCCTGCTGTATCAGGTCACTCATGGACAAATACTCTGTCACTTTAGCTTTTCTGTTTTCTGTAGCTATCATTTCCACCTTGCTTTCAACAGTTAAAGGCCACCATTCTGAAGTCCTCCAAATCAGTAATATTATGGATCCAAGTTTAATAGCAGCAGTGCCTACTACCAAGCCCTGCATATTGAGGACAGCCACCATGAAGTCTCTCAAAGATATCAGTGGTCCCCCCACCAGGGAATTCATTATTGCCTCAGTAAAAGGAGTATCCTCTGGGGCCTTCTGGGAAACATAGTCAACGTTCTGAGATATTACATGGTGAATGTATTCTAAACCTTATTTCTTCCTCATGCTCCAAAAAAGTGGTTTGACTATGTTTACTTTTTTTTTTTTTGAGACAGAGTTTCGCTCTTGTCACCCAGGCTGGAGTGCAATGGCGTGGTCTTGGCTCACTGTAACCTCTGCCTCCCGGGTTCAAGTTCAAGTGATTCTCCTGCCTCAGCCTCTTGAGTACCTAGGATTACAGGCATCTGCCACCATGCTAGGCTAATTTTTTTTTGTATTTTTATTAGAAAAAGGGTTTCGCCATTTTGGCCAGGCTAGTCTCGAACTCCTGACCTCAGGTGATCCGCCTGTCTCAGCCTCCCAAAGTGCTGGGATTACAGGCATGAGCCACTGCACCCTGCCATTTTTACTTTTTTTTATTCTACACATCTTCAAGATCTACTTTCAAGAAGACATTCCAGAAGACTATTAGGATTAAGAAACTTTAGTAACAGGGTGGCCATATCAATAATTTCTCCAAAATCCAGGCTTTTATCTCACATATATTGTTCCCATACTCTTCCAATCTAATCCCAGCGTTGGCCCACGTTCTGCAGAACATATTTCCCCATTCTGTTTTCTCTTTGGCAAATAAACTATTTTTTATTGGTAGATGGACCACCCTGATCCACATAAACTCTCCAATAGGTGACCCTGACTAATGACCAGAAGGCAATGAGGGGTGGTAGAGACAGATCTTGAAGAGAATAAACATCATTTTGTGAGGCATTCACTTCTGGTGAGAGGTTATTGCATATGTTTAACTATGAGAGCATTTTTTACGTCCAACACTAGGAAGGAGGAGCTGTTTGTTTTGTTCAGATTGTTCAGGGGAATATGGAAGTTCAACATTATCAGGCTGTACCATCTATCACCTTGCCAGGTCTCAAGTTCAAAATATTTACCTATCAGAGCCTTAGTATAATATAGAAGCCTTGTCAAGGCTGCCCATTAATTTTAATTGTAAACTTTGCTACTTTTACAATAAGATCTCTGGCTTACATTTTAATAGAAGCTGCCCTCAACCTGTAAGAGAAGAGAGTCTACATAAAAGCTGTCACCGAAGCTCTTTGCTTTCACAGTTTTACAACACACCTTCAATTTCCAGTTGGCTTCCCGGAGCCTATAATTTTCTTTCTGCAGGGCCTTCCAATGTCATTAACAGAAGCCAGTCTAGTCTTCAGTCTTTATCATTATCATTGCCCTCATACAATTCAAGTGCCATAGTCCACATATATCCAACATTTCTCCATCCACTTCTACCTTGCTCCTATTAATCAAAGGTGAAATCCTTAGCACTTGTGATGTGAATACATGGCATGTTTTATCACCAGTTTATTTCTGGCATCCGCTGTTTTATCTTAGGCTTTTCAAATCGAACTTGAGGCAAATGCTCATAGGCTACTTTACCGGAAAGTACAATCCAAAAGAAACCAGAGAGGGGAAATACATGAGTGAGGCAGAGAATGCTAGACAAAAAATAAAACCATGTGTTACCAGAGTGTATGCCACTATTTTGTCTCAAGTCAGGTCTTTTTTTTTTTTTTTTTTGGTGAGAGAATTATGTGTTTCTTTGCCTATAAACAATCCAGACCTGGAGTGGAAGGAGAATAATTTATCCGCCGGTTTCTACCTCTCATTGGTTAAAACTTTGCTTTATGTCTCCAGTGTGTGCCAGGGTGAAGGTGATATGCATATCCCATATATTTGTCTGTCTTAAAGTTAACAGGACTAAGCCGAGGGGGAGGTGTGGGACACATGATATGAACATGAGATAAATTGATATTGAGCTGTGCTTGCTGCTTAAACCACAGCTTGATTGAGCCACAAGAGATTGTTGCTGTGGTTGATTGGTGTAATACAAGTTGGCAAGAGCTCTTGACATGTAAATCTCAAATTTATGAAATGGTGTAATGAACAAACCAACAGCAACAAAAAATAGTTATCTTTCCCCACACTGTGATACCCCCTTGATTCTTACCTCCCAAGGGCAAAAACTTTAAACTCTGTTTAGATTTTTCTTATGGTATCTAGTAAAACATTTTAAAGAACATACTTACTGGTATGTAGGCAAACATTTTAAAATAACATGTTGCTATTCTTCTTCCTTTTTTTCCTCTTAAAATATTAGGTATTAACTATTGACTGTCTTATTCTGAAACTGAGTATTAGCTCTGTTGACCTGCAATGCTATGACATCCAACATTTACACATACACATAAAAAATGCACTCGTGCTCGAAAACACATAGACACCAAAGCACGCAAACACACATAAGTCTCTGTTCTATTCATTCTATAAATAGGATTTTATTACACATTTTGTTTTTGAATCAGTATTATGACCATCTAAATGCTACTCACAGCTGGCCCACATTCTGGTAAGTATTTTATTGCTGTTACATTGAGGCAGGTTTAATTCACTTACTTGCATAGTTTCCTCTAAAGCTGTTACTCATTTCACATCAGACATTAAAACAAACAAAAACCAAAAACCAAATCAAATACTCAGACACACACACACACACACACACAACATGCACACACACACACACACACAGAGCTATAAAATTTCCCTCAATTTCATTTAAAAAAAAAACAACCTCCACTATAATCCATCATCCTTACTCTACACTCAAGTGCCTGACAGTTACACATGGCTGGGGAGGCCTTAGGAAACTTACAATCATGACAGAAGGCACCTCTTCACAGGGCAGTGGGAGAGAGAATGAGTGCAAGCAGGGGAAATGCCAGACCCTTATAAAACCATCGGATCTCATGAGACTCACTCATTGTCATAAGAACAGCATGGAGAAACCACCCTCATGATTCAGTTACTTTCACCTGGTCCTCCGCTTGACATGAGGGGATTACAGGGATTACAATTCAAGGTGAGATTTGGGTGCTGACACAGAGCTAAACCATATCATTCAGCAAACCTCATGTTGAAATTTGATCCCTAATCTTGGCGATGCGGCCTAATGAAGGTGTTTGGGTTATGGAGACAGGCCCCTCATGAATGGCTTAGTGCCATCCTCATGGTAATCAGTGAGTTCTTTCTCCATTAGTTCCTGCGAAAGCTGATCAATACAAAGAGCCTGGCATCTCCCCTATCTCTCTTGCTTCCTCTCTCAACATGTGATCTTTGCAAATGCTGGCTCTCCTTCCCCATCTACCACGAGTGGAAGCAACTTGAAGCCCTCACCAGAAGCAGATGCTGGCACCATGCTTACTATACAGCCTGCATAACTGTGAACCAAATAGACAACTTTAAAAAAAAAATAAATCATCCAGCATCAGGTGTTTCTTCATAGCAAGAAAATAGACTAAAACCAGTCACATTCTTGGGCCCTGTGGTTTCCGTTCGTTTGTTTTACCTCACAGTTTATGGTGGAGTACATCTTCTTAGAAATGATGATTATCATAAACTTCTTAGTACCTTGCTTATCTGAAAATATATTCATATTCCTCCTATACGTGACTATTTTGCAAGTAGCATTCTGCCTACTCATTTAGCACATTTCTATTTTCCTTCTTTTTTTAAGTAAGTCTTTTTTGTCTCGTATTTGATCAGGTCTTCCATCTATTTTTTATGTATATATAGGTTTTATTCCCTACCATATTTAGAGTAGGAATTTAAGACGGAGTGTACATTAATATGTGCATCAATCAATGTTTAATCTTAAGTTTATATCTTTAGACCTTTTAATTTTCAATAAATTCTGAAGAAAGAAAAGCTGCTCAGAGAAATATATGAACTTGTTAATGTCATCAATTAAGGTACTATTTTGTTTTCCAATAGGAAGTTCACTTTTTTATATCTGATTTCTCAGAATACCCTATATAAAGTACATGCCAGAAAATGAGATCCAAGATCAGCAAAATGTAAAATCACTACAATTCATTGGGTTTTTATTATCAGTTGAATCAGCAATTTCTGAATCATACAAATATGCTCCAAAATCATTTGATAATTTCTTCAATAGTTATATGAGAATGCCAGTCTACATCCAGCCATCAAACACCATCTAGATATTAATATTTTTAGAAGTTGCAAGCTTAAATTGAACCCCTTAAATTTACATTTTCTCTCAAAGTCTCCTCTAAATTTAGTATATTCGATTAGGCAAACTATGCTTTACTTTCTTCATTAAAAAACTAACTATAGGACTCATTGCAGAGTCAGAAAACATAAAATGTTAAAACACAATGTTTAAAATGTATTATTATGACATTATTTTTTGACTATGGGTTAAAATACTAGCTACGAATTCTGCTATGAAAATACAGTAGCCTTTCCTTATCTAAGGGAAATACATTCAAAGACCCCCAGTAGACTGCTGAAACCATGGCTACTACCCTATGTATACCATATGCACATTACCTTTTACTTCTTTACTATTTCATGGATAGCAGGTTTGCTCTAACCATAAATCTTAGCAAGCTCAGCGTATAATATCACCCCCTCCCTATTAAATTGAGAACTTTCACCTTTTCACTTAAAGGACGCACTTCATGGCTTTTCTCTGGCATATCCAAATTGCCAGTATTGCTACTCTCTCACTTTGGGCCAGGGCTGTGGCCATTATTAAGTAAAACAAGGGTTATTTGAACTGTGATACTGCAACAGTTGATGGAATAATAGAGTCATTTACTAAGTGACTAACAGGCAGGGAGCATCTACAGTGTGGAGACACTAAACAGGGACAGAACTAGATGGCATGGGATATTATCTTCCTACCCAGGAAGACACTTTTTAAAATTTGGAAGTTGTTCATTTCTAGAATTTTCTATTTAATATTTTCAGAGCTTGGTTGAAACTTCAGGAAGCAAAACCATAGATAAAGGTGAACTACTGTAGACATAAAGGTTAATAATACAGTTGATGGGAATTTTCTTTAAATATCACAAGGTCAAGATTGATTTGCTGCTTTTTAAAATATGCAGTGGCTATTATTAAATTCAATTTATGAGTAACATCAACTCTCTGAAAATGCATTATTTTGTAAGAATGTATTTGCTAATTTTTGAAAACTAAGACTGTGATAGCATTCCAGAAATTAATAATTATGCACACATATATACCAGGCTAGATATTGTCAAATAATTTAACCTTTTAAATTTTAAAAATATGATTTTCCTGAACATTTAATAAGCTACCAAGAAAAAAAGTATTTAAAATAGAATTAATTCAAAATATTTTTCAGGAGAATAGTATCTCGATAATATCAGGGTTGGAAAGATCATACTATATTTAGTTGCACAATAGAGGATTAGAAACATCTTTCTCTGTGTGCTCACAATTAAGAAAATACAGTCTTCTTAAAGGATTTGCTAATTTGGTTCAGCTTAATTTCATTCATAACTCTTTAGAAACAATATATTGATGTGACAATGAGAAATTTATAAAAAGTATTTTTTCTCCCTTAAACTTAGTTTTAGAAAGCCAAATTATAAAATACTATATTCTAAAAAAGTGATATGATTTGGCTGTGTCCCCACCAAAATCTCATCTTGAATTGTAACTCCCACAATTGCCATGTGTTGTAGGAGGAACCTGGTGGGAGGTCATTGAATCGTAGGGGCTGGTCTTTCCCCTGCTGTCCTTGTGATAGGGAATAAGTCTTATGAGATCTGAGGGTTTTAAAAACAGGAGTTTCCTGCACAAGATCTCTTCTTTTGTCTGCCACCATGTGAGATGTGCCTTTCACCTTCTGCCATGTTTATGAGGCCTCAACAGCCATGTGGAATTGTAAGTCCATTAAACTCTTTTTCTTACCAGTCTCAGGTATGTCACTATGAGCAGTGTGAAAATGGACTAATATAATAAATTAGACCAGTAGAGTGGATTCTGCTGAAAAAATACCCCAAAGTGTGGAAGCAACTTTGAAACTTGGTAATAAGCAGGGGTTGGAACAGTTTGGAGGGCTCAGAAGAAGACAGAAAAATATGGGAAAGTTTGGAACTTCCTAGAGACTTGTTCAATGGCTTTGTCCAAAATGCTAATAGTGATATGGACAATAAAGCCCAGGCTGAGGTGGTCTCAGGTGAAGATGAGGAACTTGTTTGGAACTGGAGCAAAGGTGACTCTTGTTATGTTTTAGCAAAGAGACTGGTGGCATTTTGCCCCTTCCCTAAAGATTTGTGAGACTTTGAACTTGAGAGAGGTGCTTAAGGGTATCTGGTAGAAGAAATTTTTAAGCAGCAAAGCATACAAGAGGTGACTTGGGTACCATTAAAGGCATTCAGTTTTAAAAGGGAAACAGCATACAAGTTTGGAAACTTTGCAGGCTGAAAATGTGATAGAAAAGAAAATTCCATTTTCTGAGGAGAAATTCAAGCCAGCTGCAGATATTTGCACAAGTAACAAGAATCTGAATGTTAGTCGCCAAGACAATGGGGAAAATGTCATCAGGGCATATCAGAGGTCTTCATGGCAGCCCTCTTATCACAGACCTAGAGGCCTAGGAAGAACACATGGTTTCCTGGGCCAAGTCCCTGGTCCCTGTGCTGTGTGCAGCCTAGGGATTTGGTGCCCTGCATCCCAGCTGCTCCAGCCATGGCTGAAAGGGGACAACATAGAGCTCAGGCTGTGGATTCAGAGTATGCAAGCCCCAAGCCTTGACAGATTCCATGTGGTGTTGAGCCTGCCAGTGCAAAAAAGTCAAGAACTGGGGCTTGGGAACCTCCTCCTAGATTTCAGAGGATGTATGGAAATGCTGGGATGTCAAGGCTTAAGTTTGCTGCAGGGGCGAGGCTCTCATGGAGAATCTCTGCTAGGGCAGTGTGAAAGGGAAATGTGGGGTCAGAACCCCCACACAGAGTTCCTACTTGGGTACCTCCTAATGGAGCTGTGAGAAGAGGGCCACTGTCATTCAGACCCCAAAGTGGTAGATTCACCATCAGCTTGCACCATTTGCCTACAAAAGCCACAGACACTTAACGCCAGCCTGTGAAAGCAACTGGTAGGGAGGCTGTACCCTGCAATGCCACAGGGGCAGAGCTGCCCAAGACCATGGGAACCCACCTTTTGCCTCAGCATGACTTGGATGTGAGACATGGAGTCAACAGACATCATTTTGGAGCTTGAAGATTTGACCACCTTGCTGGATTTCAGACTTGCATGGGGCCTGTAGCCCCTTTGTTTTGGCCAATTTCTCCCATTTGGGACAGCTGTATTTAACAAATTCCTGTGCCCCTATTGTATCTAGAAAGTAACTAACTTGCTTTTGAATTTACTGGCTCATAAGCAGAAAGGACTTGCTTTGTCTCAGATGAGACTTTGGACTGTGGACTTTTGGGTTAATGCTGAAATGAGTTAAGACTTTGGGTGACTATTGGGAAAGCATGATTGCTATTGAAACTTGAGGACATGAGATTTGGGAGGGACTGGGGTGGAATGATATGGTTTGGCTGCGTCCCCACCCAGATCTCATCTTGAATGATAACTTCCACAGTTCCTTCATGTCATGGGAGAAACCTGGTGGGAGGCAAGTCAATCATGGCAGCAAGTTTTTCCATGCTGTTCTCATGATAGTGAATAAATCTCATAAGATCTGATGGTTTTAAAAATGGGAGTTCCCCTGAACAAGACCTCTTCTCTTGTCTGCCACCATGTGAAATGTGCCTTTCACCTTCCACCATGATTGTGAGGCCTCCCCAGCCATGTGAAACTATAAGTCCATTAAACCTCTTTTTCTTCCCAGTCTCAGGTCTGTCTTTATCAGCAGCGTGGAAATGGACTAATACATAAAGTCAAGTTGAATTTTTTGGCCTGTGCATTTTGCAATATATTTTAAGAACAGTATCAATTTCTGGCTTCAAATTGTTGTGTAAATGGATTATTAGAAGTATTACATATGAAAAAGATTCAAATATTCCATTGTTAAGACCATAATTATAAACATGAGACATTTTTGTGTGAAAAGCTCCTTTTAGAGAAGACTTAAAAGCATAACAAAGGGCTTCTTGTCTAATACAGAGCAAATATTTTCAGTAATGGAAAGGAGACATAATATCTTTAACTTATCTTAATATTACCTTTTTATTCCCTGTAGGAAAATGAAATAGCCAGTTCTACTTTTCAATATAATTGTTCTAAATAAATTCAATAAAAATAGCTGAAACATGATGATGTCTTTGAGAATCAAAATTTTTTGTTTTCAAGAGGGTGACTGAATAATTTATTTCAATATATTCGGTAATAGATGAAATTTTTAATTTATGTCCTTCACATTTTTGACTAACTTTATCCTAATCCCAAAAGTTTTCCTTTAGTGATAAAGTGCACTCCAAGTTAAACATGTTCAACATTGATTCAAGTTTATAGGCCATTTTATTGAGGCTTCAATAGTGTGAATACTCACACACACACAAATACTCTAATGATTTATTACATTACAATGATGCTGAGAACAACAAAAATGGATCTAAAAGTCTATGGCCTTTTCAAGAATATATGAAATCCTTTTGGATGAATGATTAATACAAAGTAAGTGCAAAGACAGATGGTGTATGATCTTTGACATTATAACATGTTAGTATTTCAGACTGGTTTGTTATAGAAAAAGGTCAGTCAATATTAGAGACAGCTTGTAAGAGAAAATGTAGTTTGAAAGGCTCTGAGGAAATAAAAGTTGAGAATGTGGTAGGACCTCTTTGAGTATTAACCGTATTATGATGGCAGATGATAATCAAATGTATTGAAAAGTCCTTAAAGTTTATAAAAGAATAAAGATATTGTTCCTTTGATGAAACTGCTAGAGTATTTTAAGGTATTTTCACTTCCAATTGATTTAATACATAAGCTTATATAATTTTTAAAATAATATTTTATGTCTGCCTTTTCTTGTCTAACTTCACTTTCTCTTTTGATAATTACATTATTTCTTCGCTTTACACTCTATGCGGTGTTGACTCCCAAACATATGATTTTCAGCTCTACAATCTCTCCACATACCTACCAAATCGCATGTACAAATTTATTTGATATTTTGACTTGAAAATATAAAACATCTTAATATTAACATGGACATAAAACTCAATGATTAATTCCTGTTCTCCATGCAATCTGTGCCTCTCAGATTTTCCTAATTCAAGGAAAAAACTCAAGGACATATTCCTGATTCTCTCCTTTTCTTAAACTTCTAGCTCATCATTCATTATGTTTTTCAATATCTATCTTTAAAATATATATCAAATTTCCACATATATTCCATCTAAACTACAATCATTCAAGGGATCATTCACACTGTTTGCCTGCTAGATTACTCTAATGCACATTTAATGCCCTCTCTGCTTCTAATCCTGGCATTTCCAGTTCATTTTCTACATGACCAGATATTGTGAACTTTTAAAGCAAATAGTGTATGAGATTTCATTTGTTTCAACGGTTTCTCAAAGCAGTAAGATTAAAACCCCAACACTTTAATTGTATTACAAAACCTACATAATATGGTCCCACCTATATCTTCCTGAACTGCCTACTTGTCTGTGTTGTCACTATTTTTTTCAGTATTTTTTCAATGGCATTGGCTTTTGTAAATGCTCTAGATAGTTCCTGGCCTAGGGCCTTTGTAATAGATTGCTCTCTTGAAATATGCTTTTCCTGATCTTCATTGAGTTGACATCTTGCCTTTTTATGTCTGAGTCTTTGTGTCCTCATCAGAAGGTTCTTTCTGTAACCAACATCTATTGTGAAATTATTACATCATTCTGTCTGACTGATCAGCAGAACAATATTCACTTTCCGATATATGTATTTTAATTTAATTTGTTGATTTTTAAATTAATTTCTGGCTCCAGATGAGAAAACAAATCACTAGAATATACAAAAGTGAAATAACAAACAGTAAAAAGAAAATATGAGACTGGGAAATTATGCCATGAAAAAAGAGAAAACTTGGAGTTATACTATATTGAAGACCCAAAAGATTAGTGCAGAAGCCAATACTTTAGATATTTGTATCCAGCTATAAATTCACTTGGATGTTTGAAAGTGAATTTCTAATCTTTCTCCACCGCATCTAATCTGTTCCACTTTTCCGTCTCAATTGACGGCTAATACATCCTGTTAGTTTTTCCTGTCAAGTTCCCTTTGAGTTACCTTTGACATCTCCCTTTCTTTTGCAATCTGTATCTCTTCTGTCTGCATGTTTTTTTACTTTTAGGATGTACCCAGAATTTTATCACTTATCACCACGTCCATTGCTCTACCTTGGATTAAATTTTCATCCTATTTTATTACCTGAAATAGCATTCAGGGTTTCAAATTCATTCCTTTCTAAGTCATATTATGTTTTCCTTTTGCTCAAAAATCATTCATAGATTTCTTATCTCACTCAAAGAAGAATGAATGGCTATTAAAATGGATGACAGGGATGATCAGGAAACAGCTTCCAACTCAAATCTGGTGTCATCTTCCACTGGATCTCTGATCCTGATCACATGGGCCTCCCCAGTCTTTTAAATCAAACCAAGCCTGCCCAAGCCTTTAGGACGTGTTACTTCCTAGGCTGTCTATCTTAAGTGTTCTCTCCTCTAGTATTTACCTGACTTACTCATCAACTTCAAGTCTTTTGTCAAATGTAACCTGTGAAAGAGGCATAACCACCATATTTAAAATTATTCTCTTTCCCTACTCATTGGCTCTCCATTTTGATAGTGTTTTCACCATCTAATGTACTACACATGTTATTCAATTTGTTTACATTCTCTCACTCTATCAAAAGAATATAAATTGTAAAAAGGTAGAAATACTTGTCTGTTTTGTTCAACTCTTTATGCCCAGTGCGTAGAAGAGAGGACAGCAACTACTAGACGTTAAATTAAAGGCTATAATACAGTTACATTCATAACTGAACAATTAATGAATGAATCCAACACACAATGTGAAAATTTTAAAAGAGAACAAACTTAAACTTTATAAAAAGATGTTAAAAAATATACATCAATAACATTCAATCCACTTTTGTGGATAAGAATAATCAACACTATAAACATCAATCTTATCAAATAAGTTTATAGAATTAATGTCATTTAAATCAAAATGGCAATAGCATTTTTTTAACTTGGTAAACTTATTAACATTACATAAAATAGCAAAAAAAAAGCAAAGATAGTCAAGATACACTCAAAGAAGGATACACTGGTGGCATTTGCTCTATCACATAGCAATTGTAATTATACATAAACGGTGTGGTAGGCAGCATCTAAGATGGAATTCAATGATTGCCACTTCCTGGTTTTCACATCGTGGTATTCATGCCTTATGTACCCCTTTTGTAAGTGTTTCCTGGGTTTATTAACTCATGTGTCATAAACAGCACAGGGAAGATATAAACATGATGTCACTTTAGAGAACAGGTAATTAAAAGACTGGTTTTGTTTGGGCATGCACCCCCTCATCTCCCTTAGATTTCTCTCTCTCTCTGGGAATCCAGCTGCATTAGGCAGCCCTGGGGAGAGGCTCAAGTGGTAAAGGACCAACTTAGGACCTAGATCCTCCCCGAAGTTGAACAGTCAAATCACACTGCAGTCCCAGTCAATGCTTGCAATACATCCTCACGACAGACCTTGAGCCAGAGGCACACAATGAAGTCATGCTTGGATTGTTGACCAACGATTGTTGAGATAGTAAGGTTTTGTTGTTATCAGAGTTTAAGATTGAGGATAATATGTCATGCAGCAGTAGATGACTAAATTTCATAGTAGTCAGGAAAGTCATATGATAAGGTCATCTATACATGTTAAAAGGAAGAAAACATCCAGAAAGATATCTATGCATCTAAAGAATTTTGACATAAAATAGATGTGGAATTACAGATTTTAAGAAGAAAGTAATTCTGCTGATTGCTGACTTGTGTCTAATTGAATTTAAAATATGTGATATTTTTCTTTTAAAAATGCATAAGTGAATGGAAAAATAATAACCAATCAAGAGTGCCACTTATTTCCTTGGTACTTATGCATTGAAGGCTTATTCCCAGCTTGCGAAAGGTCAGATCATTATGGCAAAATTCTCATTGTTACTGGAATATCAAATGATTTAGCATATTGGTACTGACAGAATAATTTCATTGAATTATCAGATGCATTCAACCAAAATTTAAATGCAACAAAACCAATTGCATGCCTGTTGCTTCATCATTTAAGCTCATTTGTCTTAAGTACATGGGAAAAATCAAGGAAAAAGTCAGAAAATAATTTTACTCATTCACCAGAATATTGCCATTATTTTTGTGGATTAAAAACTTTATAAATTACCTGATGTTAATGGCAACAGTAATCTTACTAGCCTACCATAACAAATAGAGCATGAATACCTATTTATTACCTACTATCTTTATAAGTGTACATATGTTTTTACATGGTTAATCATTGACATTCACTGGAAGATGCAGTGGTCATTGGCACCAAGGATCACATATTTTACACAGAAACTTGAGCAACAGAGGTCAAGTACCTTATCAAAAATCACACAATAATTTCATGTGTAAAAGAACAAAAACCTGTTCCATTTCTCATGAAGAAGGAAAATTGCTTTGTTATTATATACAAATTCTTTAAAACTTAAATGTTACATATAACCAATCATTGTTTTTGGTCACTAATTTTTGTGTTAATGTCAATAAACTATGAACTTAGAATAAATTTCTATTTTCTTTCTATACTTGTCTATTCTCTTAGGCTTCATGTTTCTGTAACATAGGATATAAACATCAAAATAATATCCAACAGTGTAAAGTTTCTCCATTTTAAGCCACTGAATTTATGGGCTATAAAAATAAGAGATTAAACTATAGCTTTGTCAGAGCATAAAGAAAAGGCTCAAAGTATCTGACCTCGTCAACTTAATATGAGTTAGTATCCATAAAGAATGATGAAAAGCTATTAATTGAAAAATATGAATATATAATAAAAAATTTAATAGCAGTTTAAGGTTCTCATCATCCGTTGATAATGTATAATTTTAGGAATTATTCTGGCAAATTGTCAGGCTTAATTGTATGATAGAGACATTGATTTACATGTAATTATCTTAGCAATATATTTTGCAATGAAATATAGAGTGGATTTAGCTTCTTTGACAACTTCCAGGAAACTTGGTAGCATGAGACTATACATATAGAATATTTGTCATATACAAGTATGTATATATATTCTCTACCTTGCCTTTAAAAAATGTTTCTTCAGAAAATGATTGATGGAAATTCTAGGAATTAATGTTCTTATAACAGGTTATTTAAAAGAAATTCCTTTAATTTCATCTATGATGCAAACCGCAAGACAATAAAATATCAGCTATTCTTCTATGAAAGTGAGGTAAGTTCATTCTTCAGGATAAGCAAAGAAGTTTCCGGTAAATGAGTCTGTGACTCTTCTAACATCACTCACATTCAGGATACAAAATGATCAGGACTGGGAGGTTACAATAGAACGTGGTCCATGATAGAAAAATCAAACAAATTAGATTTTATCACAACAGACTGGACTTGATTAAAATTAGAAACTTTTGCTTTGCAGAAGACCATGTTAATTAGATGAAAAACCACAGAATGGGAGAAAATATTTGCAAATCACATAACTAACAAAAGATTTGTATGTAAAATATATAAAGAGCACTCTACAGTCAGCAGTAAGAAAACAACAATCCAATTAGAACATGTGCAAACAAGTTTAACAGACACTTTCATTAAAAAAGATAGACATTTAGAAAATAAGCACATTAAAAGGATGTTTAACACCAATAGTCATGAGGCAAAGGCAAACTAAAGCTTAATGATATGAGATATCACTACTCACCCATTAGAATAGCTGAAATTAAAAATATAGCAATTGCTGGTCAGAATACAGAGAAATTGAATCCTTCATATGTTGCTGGTAAGAATGTAAAATGAAACAGCCATTCTGGAAAACAGTTTTGTAGTTTCTTATAAAACAAAACCATACAATTGCCATACAACCCAGCAATAACACTGTTGAATATTTATCCTAGAATAATTAAAAACTACGTTTCCAGACAAACCTGTACATCATTGTTCGCAGCAGTTTGGGGCTCATACAAGTTCCACACTGGATACAACCCAAATGTTCCTTAATGAGTGAATGTACAAATTGTGGTAGACACATGCAATTGAATACTACTTGGCAATAAAAAGGAGGGAACTATTGACTTATACAACTTTGATGTATTTTAAAGTCATTAGATTGATTTTTAAAGGCAATCCCTAAAATGTACTTACTTTATGATTTTATTTACATGACTTTCTTGAAGTTGCACAATCGTGTGAATAGAGAGATTAGTATTTTCATGGGTTAGGGTTTGGGGGCATTTTTAACACAAGTAAGTTTCTTTAAGATGATGGTACAGTTTTTGTTTTCTGCAGTGATGGTGCATACATACATCTATATGTGTGATAAAATTACATAGAATTATATAATATAAATTTGCATGTAAAAACAGAAAGACTCTGAATAAGATCTGTACTCATGTTCATAGAATTGTAGCAATGTCAATTTCCTGGCTTTGACAATGTACCATGGTTATGTAACATCTTGTAATTGAGGGAATTTGACAAAATATATTGAGAACTCTGCATTGTTTCCACAGTATTTTGTGTCATTTTCAATATAAAAAGGTATAAAAATGACTCACTCTAAAATCCAATTGAAGTATTAAAATAATCATGATTGGGTATTTATGGTTGCATTGGTTCTATTGATTTTCGCCTTTACATTTGTGAAAAGTTTGTGGTAACAAAGTGTAACCCTTCACTGTGTTTGCATCTCTCCCCCTCATGCCCTCCCTGCTCCAACAATAATGGAGGTTAGAAGGTACTTGTTTCTCCCTTCAATCCTACAAAGTGGAGCTTTGCTGAGACCACATGGAACACTTGATATACTTTATTTGTGTTTTGAAGAACTCAGAAGACCTATGACTGACTCCCCCTTAAACATGATTAATGAAAGAGAAGGTAGCTGAGTAGGTTCTCTCCTATGGGAGAAAGAAAACATGGACTGCGTTATGGCTGTCCTGTTTTCCCAACATGGATCCAGAGAGAGAGATTGTATGAGAGAAAAAGCGTGCAGAACTAGGATGGAGTCTGGTGGAAATAATTCATAGAATATCAAGTCTAAAGGTTTCCAAAGTTATTGCGTCTTTCAAATTATGTTTGGCATATAAATCTAAAGCTGACTAACTTCATTTAAGAAGTAATGTCATTTTTATGTGGTTACAGAAATTCCAGGAATATGTTGTGTTTGAAATACATAATTTCCATAAATTTCAGGAATATGTTATGTTTGAAATACACAAAGGATTACTGTGAGTCTTAAGAGTTTTTGTTTGTTGGTTGGTTGGTTGGTTGGTTTGTTTTCCAGCCAGGTGTGGTGGCTGACACCTGTAATTCTAGCACTATTGGGGGCCGAGGTGGGCGAATCACCTGAGGTCGGGAGTTCGAGAACAGCCTAGCCAATGTGGCAAAACCCCATCTCTACTAAAAATACAAAAATTAGCAGGGCATGGTGGCACACACCTGTAATCCCAGCTACTCAGGAGTCTGAGGCAGGAGAATACCTTGAACCTGGGAGGTGGAGGTAGCAGTCAGTTCAGATCGCACCACTGCACTCCAGCCTGGGTGACAGAGGGAGACTCTGTCTCAAAAAAATAATAATAATAATAATTTTTTTTTTTTCTCCTCTCTCTACTACTCTAAAACTCCTGGGACCTTTTACTGTCTTTCCTGTTCTCCTGACACTCCATCCCTGGAAAACTAAGGTTTCTTTTCTGACTGCTTCCTTTGGGTTCTACCCGGTTTAATTGGTGCATTTATTTCTTTCCATTGAGAGAAGAGATTAAAACAGCTCAATTTTTGTGTCCAAACACTCTTTTACAAGTGTAGAAAAAAGTTATGAACACTAACACACTGATATTTTTATTCTTCACATTTACTTGTTAATTGGTGAAATTCATATAATTTTTGAATTTACAATAATTGTATTTGGGAATTTTTGGCCTTCATACACATCACTTTTCTCATGCTACACATTATTCAACAGTAAATTTGCAAGAACCTGAGTAATTCCTGAAATTCTAAAATAAATGTTGATCAGTGTCTATTTCTAACATTTACTACTGAGTCCTTTATTTAAATGAAACAACTTAAAGATTATGAGCCAATTTAAAGTAATTGAACAGTAATAAGGCCGTAACTTTTATCTGATCACATTAAAGGTAATAATTCATTTACAAGCTTGATTTGTATTATCGGTAGTATATTATTTCTAAACAAATTAACAGTAAATTTCCGAACTCATCTATTAGACACTTTAAAAAGCCTTGCTAATTCTACTATTTATCATTTGGATTTTGTCAGTATTAAAGTTTTATTTGTATCATCTTTTGAAAAAATATTTGTGGTATGTGAGTATAATTAATATACTAATGGGAATAGTTAGTACCCCAATCAGTAATGTAAGGCACCAGCATAAAAATTAAGTGATTAAAAAATCTACTTAAAGAAGAACAAATAAAAATAATATGTATTTTAGGGCTGATAAAATAAATTTCATATATTTTAAAAATGTTTATTTTTCTAATTATATAAACCACTACTAAATACATAATTAAGTGGCTAACACTTTCTCCTTCTGTTAACAGAACATGAATACTTTTTAATACTTCTCAATTACAGTATAATATTTTGTTCTTAAACTTAGGATTTGTTGTTTTCAAAGTAATGTTGAAAAATAACTGTATCTGTTATTAATTCTGAGCCATCTTACAAAATTGCAACATGCTAAAAAGCTTTATGTTTGAAGGCTGTAGTAGTGAACATTCTAAAGTTGACATAATACCTAGTGTTTATTCGCTCCTTAATAACATAAGTATTAATCAAAATTTCTGAACTTGCATATCAATTTTCCATGATAGCATTTAGCAAATTATTTTTTACTTGTTTTCCTCTACATTATTTTAAAATTTACATTCTATTTTAAAATAAATAAGGTGAGAAGGCTTGATTTAAGAGAATATAGAAAGCGTGGATGGTATTCTTGACCAAAAGAACATCATGAATGAGATGGGCTGTTCTAGACTGCCTGGGACCCTACCAGTGATGAAGACAGGACTATAGGCTGTCATCTGGTTATTTGTTCCATGCCAAGCAGCTTTGCTTTGATCTCTATCATATATTGGCTGCTGCACGCAATTCCACTTGGGGAAAACAAAAAACACCACTGAATTCTCCCATTGGCTTAGGAGTTAATCTGCATTCCATGAAGGACTCCTAGACTTCATGCAGAATTTGGAAGGGTCAAATTTTTTATTCTGTTGACCTAATGCTTCGTATTTTTAAAAATATTATTCTTTGGCTCTTTACTTCCTGTGGTTTTGATTACTTTCATGTTTAGTAAATATGACTTTTTTTTTCTTCTAATGATAAATTCTTTTCTTTAAATAGAAAAAAATAATAATACTAACAAGCAAGGTATTGTAGCAGTTAAAAGACAAAAACTTTCAGGAGCATTTTTGTTTCACTTTGTTTTCCTTTGTTTTTTAATTGTTGGCTATACTTACAAAGAATTAGAAAAACAAGATTAGGAATGTAAGTAATTTAGGAGAAAATAGTCTCTCAGAAACACATGCAGATTTAGACACAAAAACTCAGAAGATAGCATAGTGTTTAGTCTATAATTGGTATTCTTTAAATTTCTTATTTTATCATTTTTGTTTGTTTAGTTGTTTATACTTTAGCAGTTTTCTTCTGACAGTACTTTTTGTTTGTTTTTTTGGTATAGAGAACACATATATATATTGTCCAGGTTTTACTGATCTCAATTTGGGAATGTAGCTTGTTTTTCACAGAGGAGAATCAGTAAGTTTTCCTTATATTTCTGTCTAACCAATCCATCATAAGCATCAATATGTCACAATATTTTGGGGTACAATTTACTACTAGGATGTGTGGGTAGAGCAAACTAAAAAGATGAAATATTTTCCTTGGTGCAGCATAACCAGAAATCTGTGATTTATTTAGATTCATTTTATTATGAAAACAAGAAAAGTCAAGAATTGGATATTGTCTAGTCTATTCTCACCTCACAGAGTGATGACATCATACACAAGAGAGGGTGCACAAAGGCCAGAAAGCCTTCTCCTTACCCTTGAGGCAGTGTTGGGAGATAGCCTGTTATATGTTGAAGGTCAGAAATATCTCAATTGTCATTATTATTTAAGATATTAAAATTAACTGTTTTGGGGACATGCTTACCATACTAAAATACTCTAAAAATGTCCACAACCAGAAGACATAGCTGATTAAAAATAGAAAGGTATATAATTAGTGAAAGATAAGATACTCTAGGTGACATTAAAATTATATTAATATGAAAACAGTGTGCTCAGTTATGTACATACCTTGAGAATTTAGAAGCCAGATATTAGAACCCTAAATTCCAGTTTTATGTTCATCTACTTTCATTATTATAGCCAATAGTTAAATTTTCCTATAAATAAATTTAAAAGTGATTTTTTAAAATATCAGGATTCAGTAACTTTTTATCTGACATTTGCAGCATACATTTCCCAAAATTATTTTATTTGTAATAACTTTCTAACATACTAATTTATTTTGCTTCCTGTTCAATCTGGCTCCAGCAAATTTTGTATCATTTCATTTCTCCCAATGCCATCAAAAGAGTGTGAAGCAATAAGATATGATGCAAAGTATATTTCTAAGGGATGATTTCTTATCTCCTCAGTATTGTAACTAGAAGGCTAAAAGCTTTTTCTTCCTACTTTTAAAAACAAGACTGCTGGAGTCAGATAACTTTCCATATAGTCTACTAGTAGCAGACTCTTACTAGTAAACTCCATGTCTGCCATTGATCGCCTTACCCTCAGTGCTTTCTCTCAGGTGGTAGTTTATGTATTGCCCTGTTTTACCTACATGACATTGACAAAATGAATTTGTGATTATCAAATGAAATTCTTTACTCTTATTTGCACACTACTTATTTTATTTTTAAGAATTAATGTCTGTAATATAAAGATACTGAATGTCACAAGGCAAGTTTCTGATCTCCTTGGTGCTTAGAATTCTTAACTGTGTGACTTGCACTTGTACCCAGTAACACTTAAGGATACTTATGCTGAAGACCACGAAAGCTGGCAAGTTAAATGTATTATCTGACTGCAAAGGGTAATTTGAATCTAGTAGGTTGGATTCTGTCTTGCATATATATAATTCGCAAGAAGCAAATCTTGTTACTGGTTTTAAGAAAATTCTAACTTTTTTAAACTAGAGAAACCAGAGAACTCCAAAGTTTAATAGTAACTTGAGTAGATTAGAAAATAATTTAAAACTTCAGCAAAATGATAGACGTTGCAGATCAATAGCCCTTTTTATTAATGTAAATGGCACATTATTTTTGCCTAGACAGCATTTTTACAAATATTTTGAAATTTCACACCATTTTACTTTTATTTAAGAAAAAGTTCCTGTATTACCCAATATTCTCAAAAAAACAAACACACACATGCGCGCGCACGCACACACACACACACACACACACAAAGGAGATAGGTAGATAGATACATAGATAAGGAGGAAATTTATTAGTGGAATTGGCTCGTGTGATTACGGAGGGTGAGAACTCCCACAATATGCCATCTGTCTCAAGCTGAAGAACCTGGAAATCTGGGGTTTAGCACCTAGTGCCAGAGTCCAAAGGCCTGAGAAGCAGGAGCTCTAATGTCTGAGATCACTAACGGGAGAAAAAGGTGGAGGTTCCAGCCCGAGAGACAGAGAAAGAATTTGCACCTCCTCTCCCTTTTTTCAGAAGGGCCCTCAAAGATTGGATGATACCAGTCTACATTGGTGAGGGGGAATCTTCTTTACTCAGTCTACTGGTTCAAATGCCAATCTCTTCTGGAAAACGCTACATAATGTTTTACCACCTATGTAGGTAACACTCAACTCAGACAAGTTGACACATAAAATTAATGTATTTCCTAAAATTTCATTTACCTAAACTTTGATGACTTAAGAGTATTAAAATTAAAATATCCAGAGACTTACTCCTCAAACATATAACTATTTACACTTGCATTAAAATTTCAGGAGTTGATTTATGTGGTCTACCTAACAGGATAAATTAATAATGATGCCAACAGTTTTTATGTATTTTGGCTTTTCTATGTGCTATGTTATTTATACACAATGAATCTGATCTGTATTTCAACAAAGCTGTCTAAATTCAAAGTGTATGTACTTTTGCTGCTATACATTCCCATATCATGATGTTTTCTATTTAAAAAATAACAAAACTATGAACTTGGTAGGAAAGTTTTGGTAAAATTTGTCAAGTACTTAGTTTCCAATGTTGTCTAACACAAATTCTAAAAAATCACTTAGGCCATTATGAAGAAAATTTTAATTTAAAGGTAATTAAATATAAAAGATAGCTTGAAATTGTAATCATGTTTAAAACATTTAATTGGTTACAATATATTTTTGAAAGTGCTTAATTTTGAAGAATATGAAGTGTACATTTTACTTTTTATTTTCATTTCTTATAGCACACTGAAAAGAAAATTTTACATACATTCTAGTGTACACATTTTCTTTCAGATTTGATAGCTTTTGATCATTGTAATACGGACATTTCTGATAATTTGTAATATGGACAACCGAACCAGGAAATCCGGTGTTTTACAAGTTGAGAAAGTAGAAGCCACCTACCTATTACATTTTCCCTTCTTTTCATTTTGTAGTAAAATAAAATTTTACTCTGCTATTTGTTTTGGGGATAATGTGCCAAATGGCACCACATGCATAAGAAGTCAATGAAATAAAAATATACTTAGAAGCATGCCTAAGTAAAAGCTATGTATCTATGGCAACTAGCCTTATGATATGTCTCAAATAGTAAGACTTAAATGTCAAAATAACTTCTTATCCAGGCGTGGTGGCTCACGCCTGTAATTCCAGCACTTTGGAAGGCTGAGGCAGGTGGATCATTTGAGGTCAGAGAGTTCAAGACCAGCCTGGCCAACATGGTGAAACCCTGTCTCTAATAAAAATACAAAAATTAGCCGGGTAGCAGTGGCATGCACCTGTAATCCCAGCTACTCAGGAGGCTGAGGCAGGACAATCACATGAGCCTGGGAGTTGGAGGTTGTGGTGAGCCGAGATTGCACCACTGCACACCAGTCTGGGCAACACAGTGAGAACCTGTCTCAAAAAACAAAAGAAAAAACAAAAAACTACCTCTTGATCCATGGGCTGCAGAATAGATGTGAGAGCAGGCATGAAAACAGTATGAATCTCCTTGTATATCTCTGTCAGAGCTCTTGGGGACTAGGTGTATTGTCAATCAGCAGCAATATTTTGAAAATAATCTTTTTTTCTGAGCAGTAGTTCTCAACAGTGGTCTTAAACTATTCGGTCAACCATGCACTAAACAGATGTGCTGTTATCCAGGCTTTGTTTCATTTACAAAGCACAGGCAGCGCAGATTTAGCATCAATCTTCAGAGCACCAGAATTTTTGAAATGGTAAATGAGCGTTGACTTAGTTTTCAGCTAAATTAGTCCCTTCCAAGAAAGTAAACTCATCCTTTGAAGCTTTGAAGCCAGGCATGGACTTCCCTCCTCTTGCTATGAAAGTCCAAAATGACATCTTCCAATAGAAGGCTGTTTTGTTTACAGTAAAAGCCTGTTATTTAGTGTAGCCACCTTCATAATTATTTCCTTTAGATCTTCTGGATAACTTACTGCAGCTTCTCTATCAGCACTTACTGCTTTACCTTGCACTTTTATGTTTTAGAGATAGCTTCTTTCCTTAAACTTCATGAATAAACGTCTGCTAGCTTCAAACTCTTCTGCAGCTTCTTCATCTCACCTAGGCTTTTAGAATTAAAGAGTGTTAGGGCCTTGCTCTGGATTAGGCTTTGGCTTAATTAAGTGTTGTGGTTGGTTTGATTTATCCAGATACCAAAGCAGGCTGTGTGCTTTCTTATATTCATGTGTTCACTGAAGTAGCAATTTTAATTTATTTCAATAACTTTTCCCTTGCATTCACAACTCAGCTAATTGTTTGGCACAAGAGGCCTTGCTTTCAGCCTATCTTGGTGTTCAACATGACTTCCTCAGTAAGCTTGTTCATTTCTAGCTTTTGATTTGAAGTGAGAGATGTGTGACTCTTTCTTTCACTTAAACACTTAGACATCATTGTAGGGTTACTAATTGGCCTAATTTCAATATTGTGTTTCAAGGAATAGGGAAGCCTGAGGGCTAGGAGAAAGATAGGGGGAATGGCTATTCAGTGGAGCAGTCAGAATATATACATTTATCAATTAAGTTCACTGGCTCATATGGGCATGGTTTGTGGTGCCCTAAAAAGGTTACATAAAATCAATGATCACAGATTACAGATCGCCATAACATATGATAATAATAATAATACAAGTTTGAAATACTGTGAGTTTTTCCACCATGTAACACAGAGTCATGAAGTTAGTACATGCAGTTGGCATGATGGCATCCACAGACTTCCTTGACAGGATTCCTGCGAACTTTGAATTAGTAAAAACTGCAATATCTGTAAAGCAAAATTGCCTGTATTAAAGAAACTGCCTTCATCAGAACTTAGAAAAATGAAATATAGACCTACACCTTGTTTTACTTATTTCTGTTTAATATTTAATTTCAATACTGTAACCATAAAGCAATATTATTGCTAACGTGCTTCTAACTGTAATTGCATTTTAGTGAAAGATGAATGTTTTTGTGGTTGTTTTTGTAATTACTATCATTCTTTGGTAGTTTCAATTTGTTTTTGCTTTTTAGTTACATTTTCAAGTTTTTTTAAGTTTTTTTTTTTAATTAGTGAGGCAAGCTTAGTACAATTTAAGCCTCTCATACAGACTTTCATAATTAAAAAAAAAATCATGGCCAAGCACGGTGGCTCATTCCTGTAATCCCAGCAATTTGAGAGGCCAGTGCAGGAAGATTGCTTGAGTCCATGCATGTGAGACCAGCCTGGTCACTACAGTGCAACCCTGTCTCTATAAAAAATTTAAAAATTAGACGGGCATGGTGGTGCATGGCTGTAGTCCCAGCTATAGTCCCAGCTATTCAGGAGGCTGAGGCAGGATGATTGCTTAAGCCAAGGACTTCAAGGGTGTAGTAATCTATCATCACACCACTGCACTCCAGGCTGACAAGAGAGCAGGACTCTGTCTTGGAAAACAAAAACAAAACACCAAAATCATCTTTCTATTTACATAGAAATGCCCTTCATAATTTATTGTCTTTTATCATTTGCCAAGGAATAGGGTCATAAGGAGGCCCTACTCTTTCTAAAAAGCCTACTTTGTTATTTAGAGACCTTTAACTCCTAGGAAGTTGCTTTATGGTATAATAACATTGCTTCCTCACATTCACAGAAACCTCTGCTTCTATTATATTCCCAGAAGAAAGTTCTGCCGAATAAAATTTCCTCACATGAGTACGTGTTTCCTACGAAATTTCACCCACTAACAGAATAAATGCTTTTCCATTTTATAATATCTATGTTCCATCCATGACTTCATTTCATCATGAATAATTATTTTGTTTCAGATATTGCCTTTGTTTCAACTGGCTTGAAACCTTGACATTATGCTGACTTATGATTCACTATCAATTTAATTCCTCCAGGATCCCAATCAGTGGTCTTGTCAGCCTAGATTCTTTCTTGTTTCTAGTCTTCTGGTAATCTACATACACCACAAACTACCTTATATATATAAAGTATATATTTGATTCAAAGTCTGAAAGTATACAGGAAGCAGAATATCTAATGCAAATTAAAATATTGCAAAGCATAGGAAAGAATGAATACTTAACTGATTATATTATAAATCATGTATGACTTATTTCCCAAAATTACTTTAGAGCACAAAAACTTTGCAAACCAATCATTAATAAATATTAACACATAATTTTAAATATATTACAAACCTGAAGCTAGCAAAGTTTTAGAGTATTTTCTATGCCATATTATTAATTATAATTGGAATACATGAATTTATAAAAAGTAACCTACTAATACAGTCAACCAGAATAATAAGCTAAATGAAGATCATATTGTGAATATCTTAAATTTATAAAATGTAACTAAATATGTTTATGATAGAAAAATTTTATATAAAATTACAAACACATTCTGTAAAATATCTATTTTATATAATATTAAGATAGTTCACAATGAAATGTCAAGATAAAAGTCAATCCATAAGCAAGTCTCCTATCACTGAATAGTATTCTTGAAATTTAAGCCAGTGGAAATAGACAAGCAATTACACATATTTGAATGAACATTTCAAGATTCTGTTTGTGTAAATCCTAACTACTTACAAAATACAAAGGATGCAAATGTAAGCAATTAATTCTAGAAATTGTGTTCAGTAAGGTTATCAGACTTAAGTTACACACATACTATGTTTTAGACATTTACAGAAAAGCCTGTCCTGTAATTACTTACTGCAAAATGTGTAGTAGCCATTTGAAGAATACAACAAAAATAGAAAAAATAGGAAGATATAATATTACTAAGTGCATGATATTTCCCAAACCTATCTACATAATTTAGAAAATTTCAACCAAAATATAGACATGATTTGATTTGTAGTAACCTAATAGAATTATCAGAATTAACAATAATCTGAAATAGCACCAACAGCTAAAAACAATTCAAAAATATAAACATTGAGAGAGATCAAGCATGCTCAAACATAAAATGCACTATAAATCTATAAAAAATTTCCATAGTGCAGTTTAGAAATATGTAGTCAATGAAAGTATCAAAATCGAGTGCAGAATTACAACTATGCCTGCCACAATAAATAATTGGCAGTCGTTTTGTTACTCAATTCATTGCTAACAACTATTAATCCACAAATATTTCCAGGTGATATCTAGATGACCCCTGAAATGTCCACTGACCCTCGGGGGTGTCCAATACCAATAATTATTTATACAAGAAATTTCCTTTAAAAAATGATTCAAGCCAAGTTACACATATCATTTTGGAAGCAACAGATAAAAGTAGAATCTCATCAGAAAAGTGTTTACTAGTCAGACAGAACAAAATGTTTTCATCAACACCAGTCTATGCCAGTCAGTTATTTTCACGAAGTTGTATTAACAGGAAAAGGAATGATCAGAAAACTTGCAAAAGTTACAGAGGATTTTAGGACCTCTCATTAGACTGTAAAGTATAATTTTCATTTTTCAATATTATATAGTGATTTGTATTCTGACAATTTATAGTTGCTGTAACAGAAATTACTCTACTTCATAGGGAGAAGCATACAAAAATGAATGGCTGTGCTGCCAGGGGAGTGGTATTTGGAAGATAAGATAGGCATTAACTAGACACTAATACCACTAATTAAAGCAAGAGCTGGAATGTGCTGGTGCTGCTGCTTATGAAAAATAACCCTGCACCTGTGTCAGGCACTGTTGGGCTGAATACTGTTATTTTACCATAGCTCCTCTTCTACTTGCCTTTCTGTTAATTTTAATAATCATAGATTTTTAAGTTCATAAAAGGAATGATGCTTATTGTTTGTTTTTCTCAGATACAAATTCCACTCAGTGGTATCTTCACACTTAGATCTGCATTCCCTGTTTAAAGTTAAAATTGAGAGTGCTTTCTTTGTGGAGAATTCTCATATGTAAAATTAGAGTATAAAATTAGTAGTGGTAAGATGAAGGAAAAAGTAGTGGTAAGATGAAGGAAATAGCGGTAAGATGAAGGAAATTATTAAGTGAAAAGTTGAGAATATTTTGGTGCAATAAGCTGAAAATAGTTAACAAGAACAATATCTCAAATTTATAAAGAGAGAAAAAGCATGCCATGACCATGTTTGCTGTTATAAAATTGCATTGACATCTTTGCAAATATTTGCAAAAATATCCTAAAATAAAGAATAATTAAAATCATCCTTTAGTTGATTGTTCTCATTTTTGTTGTCTGCATTCTACCGTCTTGCCAAAATAACGGTTTTAAGTCAAAATATTTTATTGCTTAAGATATTCTCCTAAAAATTAGTTTATTTTGTTTGTATAGATCAGCAATTTTTTGCATTTCTATTATTTAAAGTAAGGTTTTCTAATTATTAGATTTTTTTTCTTTGTTTTAGAATATAAGCTATTTTGTTTCAGGTGTTTAAGAAAATTAGAAATACATTTTATATAGAATTTTTGTGTATGGAGTATTACTCTCCAGAAAGTAAAAATCTTATGTAGTGATCTAGTTTGTCCTCACCCAAATCTTAAAAAAAATTAGATGACCTGTTTTATATTCTCACCATATTCTCTCTCCAATCCTCTCTTATTCTTATGGT
This sequence comes from Pan troglodytes, assembly GCF_028858775.2. Classification (NCBI taxonomy): domain Eukaryota; kingdom Metazoa; phylum Chordata; class Mammalia; order Primates; family Hominidae; genus Pan; species Pan troglodytes. The sequence continues at coordinate 20,761,511 of NC_072420.2, forward strand.
ATTAATATTTCAAGTATACCTCTCTATTTTGTTCTGTGAATGTTGGTCTTCATCTTGGATTTTTTGTATGATGATATTAGTTCTCTTATGTTTCTGCTGCTTTTTTTTTCCTTTTCAGTGTCATAGCTGTTTGCTTTAACACTTTTGAGTGTGTTAATATGGTTCCTTAACTACTATATAGTTCTTTGTCTCTAAATTTGTTGTAAATCTGAAGTCAATCCATTACACTGTATGCAGTAATTGTGTAAATATTATTCATTGTAGGATCAGATTATTGACCTTTTTGTTAAATAGCATGAATGCTGGGACTCTGGGATAATGTTCACAACCTAAATGTTGTCTTGAACTTTTATTTCCTGTTTTAGCATGTTATTTACTGAAATCCATACCCCATTTGGTATTTCATTACAAGTTATATGTATCATTTGGATTTTCTTTGTGCTTATCATTTGAGACTCCAGAATCATGTAATTAGTGGGAGTCAAATTATTTGATATAATACTCACTGGACCCTTTCCTTGTAAAGTTATTTGTAAAATATGCTTGGAAATTTTATTTGGTTGATGATCTCTGTTCATTTTATTTATTTATTTTGAGACAGAGTTGTGCTCTGTCACCCACGCTGGAGTGCAGTGGTGTGATCACGACTCACTGCAGCCTCGTTCCCTGGGCTCAAGAGATCCTTCCGCCTCACCCTCCTGAGTAGCTGTGACTACATGCACGCATCACCAAACCCAGATACATTTTTGATTTTTTGTAGCAACAAGGTCTCACTCTGTTGCCCAGACTGGTCTCAAACTTCTGAGCTCAAGCAATCCTCCTGACTCTGCCTCCCAAAATTCTGCCATTACAGGCATGAACCACTGTGCTCAGCCTCTTCTCATTTTAGAAAAAACTTCATTTAACATAGTTCTGAATCCTTTTGAATCTTTCGTTTTCTTTTCAGTGATAATTTTTGTTTCCATTAACTTGTTACCATTGTCTATTTTTCTGAAGTATCCTGTTTGTAACCATCTTTGTCTATATTACTCTATTTCTTATATTACTGTATTTCTATAAAGAGATTATTTTAAAGTGTTTCCATCTATTATTTAAAATATATTTATCCCGAGTCTGTAATAAAGTTTCTTTCTTTCTTTTTTCTTTTTTTTTTTTTTAATGGCTGCTTATCTGGCTAGCTACCTTCACTTTGTATGTTGCTAGTAGTCTGCCTGATTATCCATTCCAATTTAAAAATAGAATACTGGACTGTTTATTTTAAATCATTGAGATATGTTGATCCTCCATTAGCCCCTGTACGTCTGTTTCCTTATGGATCTTTTTAAAACAACAACAACCAACTAAATGGGCCATTTACTCAAATGGTGCTGCAATTTAAATGAAGAGCTTCGTCTTAAGAGTGGTCACTAGAGAACTGATGTCACCTACCCACGTCCATACACATGGTATTTCACGGATGAAAGTTTTCCCTGGATGACCAGCAGGCACTGTAAAAATGTTTGCTGTCCCCTGAACTTCGTACAATTTCTTTAGAGAATGATCGTATTTTTAAAAGTTTCCCTGGAGTTAAATTCCTCCCTTGGTGTTACATCTTTACATTTAAATCCTGTACAACTACCCTATCTGCCTAATCTCTGCACGATATCTCTCTGGCATTTCACTGGGAAACTAACATCATATTATCTTTTAGTGTTATCTAATCTGCAGCTGAAACTATATTGCTCATATTGAAATAATATTTATCAATAATCCATATTCCTGAACACTGTTAAACTCATTTATTCAATGTTGAAGATTATTCTCTCCCCCACTGTTAGAAGTTTTGCTCTCACGTAATTTTTGCTTTAATAGTTCTGCATTGTCATTTCAGTAGTTGGGGTAAATGGACATTCGTTCGATTTTTTTTTTTTTTTCGACACGCAGTCTTGCTCCGTGGCCCAGGTTAGAGTAGAGTACAGCGGCACGATCTCGGCTTACTGCAACCTCCGCCTCCCGGGTTCAAGTGATTCTCCTGCCTCAGCCTGCTGAGTAGCTGGGATTAAAACCGCCCACCACTGAGCCTGTGATTTGTCTATTTTTAGTGGAGACGGGGTTTCATCATCTTGGCCAGGCTGGTCTCGATTGATCTTTTTATTTAATATTTGAGTTGTCTTACATGTCACTGTGTCAAATATATGTTAATTTTCCTGTAAACTGTATGATCTATTTCTATAACTGTGGAAGTCAAACTCTATTAATATATCAGTATTCTACTAAACAATGTGTGCTTGTTAGGAAACTGTAATATATGGTACTGTGTTGGTTTTTTGTGAAGATTAAATAAGTTAATGTTTGCTCAATAAACATTAGTTCTAAACATTAGTAACTAATGCTGTTTTATTAATATTTGATCAGAATTCAATACCCAATAATTATATCTAATTATCTTTGTATTCTGACCTTTTGGGGTTAAAGAATATTCACATTTCTGGAAATCTAATCTAAGAACATATACTCAAGTCTTTGATAATACATGGTGATATCTCTTATATAAATGAAGACATGTCCTCCTAAAACAATCTATTTAAGCTAGTGTTTGTGTATGTTATGACCTAAAAATGCAGTCTTTCTGCAAAGTCACTGACAGTTTATGTGTAATAAATTAGACACTATACCTACTTATACTTAGCCTAATAAATGTTTTTATTATTCTTTGTTTTTATAATACATTTATTTAATATTTAAAATGGTTGTTTTCACTGTTAAATATATATTTATATGTATTTTTGTTCTTTTCTTTTGATTCAATTTGTCGATGTATTGTGACTTCTGGTTAAGTGATTCCTAGGTTTTATTTGTAATGTATGATCACACTTTTGAAATATAGCATAGTAAAACTTTTAACTTTTAATACTTTTTTCAGACTTTTATATTTTTCTATCTTATGCCAATATTATCACTGAAAAAGAGCTACTTTCCTCACTATTTACCATTGCAAAGGATGATGACTATGTTTGAATTGAATCCAGTAATTCTAATATATACTAAACACATAGAAAAGTAATTTTATTTTGAGCATTTTTAAAAACACAATTCACTTTTACTTATTTCTCTTTCTCATTCAGTAATTGATTTATTATATAATTTTTGGAAATATGTTAGTTCTTCTAAAATATAATTTATCACCAACTTCATATGTTGGACCAAAGTACGTGTAAAGTCAGTAGCTAGTTATGTAAATGAAACCTTCCAATGAATTAAATAAACAATATTCTACATCTTATGTATTCTTAAGCTTATTGTTACATTTATATTCAGCGTAATTTCAGAGTGATGTATAGGGAAATCAGAAGGTCAGTATTTTTCTTTATAAAACACGGTGCCAGGAATTTTTATTTTTCTGGACTAGGTTAGGTAACCTTGGATACAACATATTATTATCTTTCAGCAAGACACACACGTTTTCACAGTGCAAAGTTCTATTTTTAAAAGTGTACGTATTTCATTTCACTGAAAAGTGTAAACATTTCATTACAATTTACTTTTTATAACAACAATGTCAACTTTGACACTTTTGAAATAACTATCTTAAATACAGATCTGAACTTTTACTTCATTCAGTGCTATAGTTATCACCAGATTTCATATAGTAAACAGTAACTGAAGCCTGGTGCTATTCAAATTTCTCTTTAAATTAAAAATTGCCAAAAACCTTTTTCTTTGTCGGTCAATTTTTTTCAGCTTTCTTGGCTTCTTTATCTGTTGTATCAAGTTGCAGAATATATAGTTTATGAAGGAAATGAAAAAAATCAACTATTTCTGCTGATGTCATCACTCACACACTTGAACTGACATATACTGAAAGAATGACAGGCTGAAGAATATAATCAGTGTGGCAACATCACTTTTATTGGCTCATAACATCTATCTTCAAACTGTAACAAACACTTTGGTTACCCAGCTTTCTAATTGGCACCTCTGAAAGGTCATAAGGACATGTTTACCTAGTGTTACAAAAACACATTTCACACCCCTGGTATCGTTCTGCTGGTAAAAAGAACTTGACATTTGTATTTCCTGTTACTTAAGGGCTTCAACATTTTCTACGATATGAAATCTTGGAGGCATCTTAGAGGATACCTAAATAATGTACAATATTTACATTTATTTTTACTTCATCCTTGGGATTTTAGAATCAAAATAATTGTGCAAGGTTATCTCTTCTCTCTCTCTCTCCCTTTCTTTTTTTTTCCTTTGAAACGGAGTCTTGCTATGTCACCAAGGCTGGAGTGCAGTGGTGCAATCTTGGCTCTCTGCCACCTCTAACTCCCCAGTACAAGCGATTCTCCTGCCTCAGCATCCCGAGTAACTGGGATTACAGGCACGCACCACCATGCCTGGCTAATTTTTGTATTTTCAGTAGAGACGGGGTTTCACCATGTTGGCCAGGCTGGTCTCGAACTCCTGACCTCAGGTGATCTACCCACCTCTGCCTCCCAAAGTTCTGGGATTACAGGCGTGAGCCACCATGCCCGGCCTTCTTTTTTCTTTCTTTTTAAAACTATGCTAGCCACTTAAAGATCACTCTGTGTCTGAAGATTCAGAATACATCTCAGCTCTTAGAATGTCGGTATAGTATATATATATGTGTATATGTCTATATATATATATATAACGCATATATACCTATTATAACCCCTCCTCTCTAAATTTTTTCTCTCTTTGGCAATTCTATTTATATATCTGATCCTTTGGAGTGCTTTCCTATGTTTCTTTTCCATCATATTGTCTGTTGTTTTTGTCCCCCTTCTGCATCCAGAAACATTTCAGCATTTTTATATACTGATTGCTCTAAAGAATTTCTATTTTTATCAGGCATCTATCTAAGAGTCTTTTTTTTTTAATTTAACTCCTTGGAATGTCATCTTTTTTATTTGAAAGTAACTTCTCCATATTCTTTAATAATCTTTTTTTCCTTGACAATGTTTATTATTTTTTGTTTGTTTTCTTTATATATATACATTTTTTTAATTGTACTTTAAGTTCTAGGGTACTTGTGCACAACATGCAGGTTTGTTACATATGTATACATGTGCCATGTTGGTGTGCTGCACCCATTAACTCGTCATTTACATTAGGTATATCTCTTAATGCTGTCCCTCCCCCCCACCCCACAACAGGCCCCGGTGTGTGATGTTCCCCTTCCTGTGTCCATGTGTTCTCATTGTTCAATTCCCACCTATGAGTGAGAACACGTGGTGTTTGGTTTTTTGTCCTTGCGATAGTTTGCTGAGAATGATGGTTTCCAGCTTCATCCATGTCCCTACAAAGGACATGAACTCATCATTTTTTATGGCTGCATAGTATTCCATGGTGTATATGTGCCACATTTTCTTAATCCAGTCTATTATTGATGGACATTTGGGTTGGTTCCAAGTCTTTGCTATTGTGAATAGTGCCACAATAAACATATGTGTGCATGTGTCTTTATAGCAGCATGATTTATATTCCTTTGGGTATATACCCAGTAATGGGATGGCTGGGTCAAATGGTGTTTCTAGTTCTAGATCCCTGAGGAATCACCACACTGTCTTCCACAATGGTTGAACTAGTTTACAGTCCCACCAATAGTGTAAAAGTGTTCCTATTTCTCCACATCCTCTCTGGCACCTGTTGTTTCCTGACTTTTTAATGATCGCCATTCTAACTGGTGTGAGATGATATCTCATTGTAATTTTGATTTACATTTCTCTGATGACCAGTGAGGATGAGCAGTTTTTCATGTGTCTTTTGGCTGCATAAATGTCTTCTTTTGAGAAGTGTCTGTTCATATCATTTGCCCACTTTTTGATGGGGTTGTTTGTTTTTTTCTTGTAAATTTGTTTGAGTTCTTTGTAGATTCTGGATATTAGCCCTTTGTCAGATGAGTAGATTGCAAAAATTTTCTCCCATTCTGTAAGTTGCCTGTTCACTCTGATGGTAGTTTCTTTTGCTGTGCAGAAGCTCTTTAGTTTAATTAGATCCCACTTGTCAATTTTGGCTTTTGTTGCCATTGCTTTTGGTGTTTTAGACATGAAGCCCTTACTCATGCCTATGCCCTGAATGGTATTGCCTAGGATTTCTTCTAGGGTTTTTATGGCTTTAGGTCTAACATTTAAGTTTTTAATCCATCTTGAAATAATTTTTGTATAAGGTGTAAGGAAGTGATCCAGTTTCAGCTTTCTACATATAGCTAGCCAGTTTTCCCAGCACCATTTGTTAAATAGGGAATCCTTTCCCCATTTCTTGTTTTTGTCAGGTTTGTAAAAGATCAGATATTTGTAGATGTGTGGTATTATTTCTGAGGGCTCTGTTCTGTTCCATTGGTCTATATCTCTGTGTTGGTACAAGTACCATGCTGTCTTGGTTACTGTAGCCTTGTAGTATAGTTGGAAGTCAGGTAGCGTAATGCCTCCAGCTTTGTTCTTTTGGCTTAGGATTGACTTGGCGATGCAGGCTCTTTTTTGGTTCCATATGAACTTTAAAGTAGTTTTTTCCAATTCTGTGAAGAAAGTCATTGGTAGCTTGATGCGGATGGCATTGAATCTATAAATTACCTTGGGCAGTATGGCCGTTTTCACGATACTGATTCTTCCTATCCATGAGCATGGAATGTTCTTCCATTTGTTTGTATCCTCTTTTATTTCGCTGAGCAGTGGTTTGTAGTCCTCCTTGAAGGTCTTTCACATCCCTTGTAAGTTGGATTCCTAGGTATTCTATTCTCTTTGAAGCAGTTGTGAATGGGAGTTCACTCATGATTTGGTTCTCTGTTTGTCTGTTATTGGTGTATAAGAATGCTTGTGATTGTTGCACATTGATTTTGTATCCTGAGACTTTGCTGAAGTTGCTTATCAGCTTAACGAGATTTTGGGCTGAGACAATGGGGTTTTCTAGATATACAATCATGTCATCTGTAAACAGGGACAATTTGACTTCCTCTTTTCCTAATTGAATACCCTTTATTTCCTTCTCCTGCCTGATTGACCTGGCCAGAACTTCCAACACTATGTTGAATAGGAGTGGTGAGAGAGGGCATCCCTGTCTTGTGCCAGTTTTCAAAGGGAATGCTTCCAGTTTTTGCCCATTCGGTATGATATTGACTATGGGTTTGTCATAAATAGCTCTTATCATTTTTAGATACGTCCCATCAATACCAAATTTATTGAGAGTTTTTAGCATGAAGGGCCATTGGATTTTGTCAAAGGCCTTTTCTGCATCTATTGAGATAATCATGTGGTTTTTGTCTTTGGTTCTGTTTATACACTGGATTACATTTATTGATTTGTGTATGTTGAACTAGCCTTGCATCCCAGGGATGAAGCCCACTTGATCATGGTGGATAAGCTTTTTGATGTGCTGCCGGATTCAGTTTGCCAGTATTTTATTGAGGATTTTTTCATCGATATTCAGGGATATTGGTCTAAAATTCTCTTTTTTTGTTGTGTTTCTGCCAGGCTTTGGTATCAGGATGATGCTGGCCTCAAAAAATAAGTTGTGATGTTGATTTATTTTTGCTTTCCTTAATTGTGTCCGTATGTCCTCTTTGCTGATGTTTTTATTAAACCAGATGTATGAAGGCTCCCCCTTGTTGCTGTCATAAGTTTCTGCTTCCATTTTCATTTATGTGTCCTCTCACTCCTCTTCTTCATCTCTTTTCCAGAATTTTACGTCATCTCTTTTTTTTTGTCTCACCCTCTCCTGAATTCTGTATTTTATTTTTCTTTAATCTATTTTTTTCACTTCTACACAGTGTTAGTTTCTCAACAAGGATAAGTGAATCACATGTGAGTCTAGAATGCCATCTTAATCTAAATGCTTACTTTTTACATAGAAAACACATACAGGTAATACAATCTTCATCTAGCTGTTCAATTGAAGGTAACCTAACTTATGAGAAATGAATATTCAATTACATTAATGTTAATTTTGTATGGTTTAAATCAGTATATCTGTATGGTTATTTCATTTATACAGTAAAAAAAAATTACATCTGTTAAAAGATCATAAGGATGGTAGACTATAAGCTTGTGAACCCTGGAAGTTTGAGACAGGTCTCAGTTCATTTGGAAAGTTTATTTTGCCAACGTTGAGGACACGCCCATGACACAGACTCAGGAAGTCCTGACAACATGTGCCCAAGGTGGTCAGGGCACAGCTTGCTTTTATACATTTAGGGAGACATGAGACATCAATCAAAATATGCAAGATGTATACTAGTTCGGTCTGGAAAGGCGTGACAACTTGAAGTAAAGCCAGGAGGACTAGAAGCAGGGAGGGAGCTTCCAGGCAACAGATAGATGATATGCAAAAGGTTACATTCTTTTGGGTTTCTGATTAGCCTTTCTAAGGGAGGCAAATCAGATACACATCTATCTCAGTGAGCAGAGGAGTGACTTTGAATAGAATGGGAGGCAGGCCTTGAGTTTTCCTTAGTGATTTTGAGGACCCAAGATATTTTCCTTTCACAAGCTGTAAATATAAGATCAAGTTTAAAAGTAATTAGTAAAATAATATAGATGATTAATAAATAAGAAGTACATTTTTTATTTGATATCAAGTATCAGTTATGCACCATTAAAGGGCGGTATAGCTCATGGGTAGAGCATTTGACTGCAGTTATGCACCATTAACGATATGCCATCTGTTATTCGTTGAATTATACTGCCTCCCACACCAATTAATACATTGAAGTCCTAACCCTCACTACCTCAAGCTGTGGCTTTGTTTGGAAATACAGTCATGGCAGATATAATGAGTTAAGATGAAGCCATTAGGGTGTGCCCTCCTTAGAATGTCAGCGGTCCTTATAAAAGGGAAAAAAATGTGGCTAGAGGCATACACACATGGAGTGAGAGCATCATATAAAGATAGGAGTTATGCCGTCACAAGTCAAGGAATTACCAGGAGCTATGAGGGAGTCTTGGAACAGGATGTTCAGAGGAAGCACAGACCTGGCAACATAATGATTTAAGACTTTCGACCTCCAGGAGTGTAAGAAAATAAACTCCTGATGCTCTCAGATACCCAGTTTGTGGCACCTTCTTACAGCAGACCAACACAATGATATACCTTCCTTGTCCCCATGAAATATTGTTTTTGTGTCTGAGATCTCTTATTTTCTTTTTTTCCCCAATTCTATTAAGATGAATATTTTTAAAAGATTACATAATGCAAAACTGTGCATGTTCTGACATCTGTCTTCCACTGCAGCTTTATCTTATAATCTTATGTGTCTACCTCCTTGCTTTCTTCTCCAGCCATAATCTCTTTCCTATCACCATCATCGTTATAAGAGTTAAAGAAAGAAGACAGAAACACGAAAAGTGACTTAACAGTCGAAGACAGGTTTACTTTGGAGAATAAACCTGAGAGGAGTTTCTGGCTGATTTTGGTCAGGAGTGCTCTGTCTTACAGACTAAGGGTATTTAAGGGTTTTAGGGCAAGAGAGCTTATCAAAGACTTGGAATGTTTCTGTGTGGAGAAAAGTTTATTGAGGAGTTGAAATGTTTCCGCTCAAAGGGAAGGTTATGTTGGGACTGACATCTCTCCTGCTGGAGGGGAGGTTATTTCGGGGCTGGCATGTCTCTGGTCAGGGAGGGGTTTATTTTAGGGTTGGAATGTTTCTGGTTGGAGATGTCATTTGTGGTTTATGTTCATGCTGACCTTAGCTATTAAGCTGATGCCCTTTGGATTTAGGCAGTTGTCGATCAACAGGAACTTTAAAAAGGCGGTGCTTGTCCAAGATGGCGATGCTCCTGCTCTGTCAATCATCATCATCATCACCATTTGTTCCTTGAATGAATAATTCTTTCTCATGTCATATTGCCTTTGCAATTTGTGTGTGTGTGTGTTTCTGCAAAGAATATTCTTCTCCTTTTGCTCATTTTACATAGTTAACTGCTATTTATTTATTTTTTATCACCTTAATTCTTGGTCAACATCTATAAACTTTGTGAGAAAAGGGATTGGGTTTGTTTTCACTCATCATTGCATTCCCACTATCACATGAATTTTCTGGTACATAAATGAATCGAACATAAATATTTCCAACATTAATGAATGAAGCTGAGATTGTAAGAGTAGATCCAATAAAATTACATCATTTCGGCTACTTGGGCTTTGAAGTCTCTGTTTATATGTGAAAACAAATATGCTCTAGCTACAAAGAAATAACATTTGGCAAACTCCTACTATACATTTCATGCCCTCTTACTATTTCAATAATGCTCTCTTTAAATCCTAAGAACAAGCTGGTGAGGTGTATGTAACATCTCCCCTTTTCCCCTAGTTATTTTCTGGTGAAGAAATTGAGCAACATTAAAGTTAATTAACTGCCATAATTGCACTGCTGGCTATTATATTTCAATAAGTTGCCATGGGGTATGATTTAGGTAAATGTGAAAGGTATTATAGTCACAGTGGTCAGGAAAAAGTTTCAGAAGTGTCAGTGTTTGAACAATGTTTGAGAAAAGGAATAATTTTTTCAGAAAGTAACTCAAGAGAGGAGAAAGACATTCCTGAAAGCAGGTATAGAGTGACAATTCAAGCTTCACTCTTCCTTTTGAATCATTCACACCAGTGAGTTTCCAAGAGAATTTTTCTCCTTTCAGTGGTTGTCAGACATGGATCCATTGTCAGACTTCATGTCCATTAAATCAACAAATGAGATGTGCTTTAATCAACTGCCTACATCATTGAATTAAGCAGAGCATCTCCTGTGAGGACCTGCCAGCCTGTTAGATTCATCTCTAACTAAAATTTTACTTACTTTGTCCTGCTAAATCAATCACTCAGAAAATATATGTGCATTTTATTTTATGTTTCTTTTTGTTCTAGCCAATTTTCTGGATGGAGATTTCTGGTTTTTATGTTTTGCTGTATTTTATGCTTTCTGGGGTCATAATAACACCAGTGGACATATGTCTGGGGTCATGTAACATCAAGACAGAATGAAAATGAAAAGCACTTTAGAGGAGATGGGTAGAAACTGTCAGAAACGTCTAACTTATTTGATTCCTCCAAATATTTATTCTTTGATATCCAGACTCCTCTTATTTGTAACCAGAGAAGCCGAAAGCAGTAGAAAATTCATAAAGCGCTGCCCTTAAGCAACATATGGGAACACTATTTGGACTACATTTTCAGGAGTCTCAGAATTTTGGCTACACCAGGAAACATTTTCTATTGTAGTGGTGACATCATTATTAACAACAACAATGAGAGTTAACATTTATTGTGTGCATACTACATCTTAGGTCATGTTTTAAAAGTTTATATATATAAAAACTGTTTTAATTCAAATAGTATTTCCTAATCTATTATGGATAGAGCATACAGAATTGAACTGATCTGATTTCTGCTGTAAATTACTCAGTGATATTTAAAACTCTCATTCTTAATTTTCCCTCCATACAAATACTTTAGATCACCAGCAAAAATGCCCTCTATGTATTCACCTTCACCATCTAGATCCTAACTAATTGCCAGCAAAAACTTTATTAAGTACATCAGCAACACAAACTGATTTGCTACTGGGCAATCTTAGAGTCTGCTGCTCACCTGCGATGTCTCAACCAGCTCATTAAGTCCTCTAATGTTTGTAGCCTTGATTCTGGATCTTCTTTCTTGATCTCCTTTTCTTCTGGCTTCACAGAACAGAAAATGGCTCAAATTACTGTATGGACAATAAATAATTATTTTTTAATATCAGTTTGGACAATAATTGAAATCAGAAACTAACAGGAATTAGGTTATTGAAACAGATTTGGTGTTCATTTTTATTCACTGGAAATCTGCTTCATTTTGCAGGTTTCCTCAGGTTGTACTTGTTAACCCATTTCATACTTTTTGCTAAATATCCCAGAGATGGTAAGTGCTTAGTCCTGAACCTTTTATAAGGTATTAGGATCTGGGCAATTTTTCTTAGAGAGGCAGCTGAGAATAGTTACATACTGTGAAGTACACATTCATAAAATTAACATGATTTGCATGATTTAATTACTGTAGTTGCTCTTTTATATAAAATAAAATTCAAGTTTATAATTTCATTTTCACCTTGAAATTAACAGTAATTATTCACTATTCCCCAGACTACATGCTAAAAGTAGAAAAATTGGTCCAGTGAGCCCTCTTGCCACTGTCATGGCTGTCCCAGGTTGCAACAAAGACAGTGTCAGAAAAGACTGTAAAAAATGTGGCTACCCTTGTCACCTTAATTTTGAATGCCGCAATTTTCTCTGAGTAGACCCTAAAAGGGACATAGTTTTGGATGTCAGCAGTACAAGTAGTGAAGATAGAGATGAAGAGAATGAAGAACTGAATAAATTGCAGGCATTACAGGAAAAAAGAATAAATGAAGAAGAGGAAAAGAAAAAAGAAAAAATCAAATTGAAAAAAAAGAAAAAGGTCTTATCCAGTTCCACTGAAGAGAACACTTCAAAACAAAATAAATGAAAATGTCAGAAGAAAGAAAAGAAAAAAAGAGTAAATCAATAAAGGGAAACATCACAAAAAGGAAAGAACAAAGAGAAAAAAAAAAAAAGCATTCTTCTACCCCTAAAAGTTCTGAATTCTCCAGAAAGTAACTGAGACTTTGGCTTAAGCCATTAAATTTAAAAAATTGTTTTTGTTTTTAAAACGTGTTTGCCTTTCCTTGGAATTTGCTATATATTATGTTTTACAATAAATCACAGCCTTTTCCATACAGACATTTTTTGTATGTGGGACCATTATCCCTCTGGTAATATATTTTTAATATGCTATGACTGTAAAGTATGAAATCAGTCTTGTTACTTGATAGCGATGCCCCAAGTATAGCTATTAGTGTGTACTAAACACATCATTTTTGGTATATGTGTCTCTGTGTTTTTGGCTAGTGTTATTACTTCATAAGTTGATTGTAAAATGGCTTTACTATAGTTAACACGAGTCATCTACCTAGCAGTTAATGAGTATTGCTGAATCGGATGCCCACCTTGAAGTGATGAAGCTAGGTAAGGGTAATGTTTTGCTCTTGACACAGATATATAAATTTGACACAGATATATAAAAAGCTATAATATAAATTTAATAGCTTTATATACTTAAATATAATATCTTTTAAAGCTACTAAAAAAATAGAAACATTGTTCAAATTTAAATAAATACTACACAGAGTACTATCAACAGAGAGTAGATATTGTGCAAAGTCATACAATGATTAAAACATGGATATTATCTGCATAAAGATATTTGGAGCCTAGAGACATATACGATGCTATATGACATTATTATTCATTCATTATGAATCACTTTATGGCTGTTTCTTTCTTAATGCTGTGATTTATGAAAGAATAATGAAACAGAGCACTGGAGACTAAGTGATGGTAAAAGATATATAAGTCACACAGGTGGGTGGAAGAGAGAAAGAAAGAGAGAAGAAAAGAGAGACTTTTGTTTTTAATATTCACAAATCATTGGAGTTAGAAGTAAAGAATTAAAAACAAATTAAAGCTTAATATCACTTAAAAATGCAACTCCCATTGACTAAAGCAGCAATATATGCAAAGATAAACGTAAATACACCTAATTTATTTTGGATTTCGGGAGACCAGCAGGCTGGTAAATATAATGGGAGACAAAGATTGTATACCCAGCCAAGTTATCTTTCTAGTAGCAAGATTATAGAAGCATGTAAAAGACCACAGACAACAACAACAAGAAGAAATTTTAAAATGCGGAACTCAGAGAATTCATTGATTTTCTGAGATTCCACAGTTCTCTCCTGTGGACTCTATAACAAAGATGACCTTCATCTAAAGAAGATAAAATTTCCCATTTTGTAGGTTGCCTGTTCACTCTGATGGTAGTTTCCTTTGCTGTGCAGAAGCTCTTTAGTTTAATTAGATCCCATTTGTCAATTTTGGCTTTTGTTGCCATTGCTTTTGGTGTTTTAGACATGAAGTCCTTGCCCATGCCTATGTCCTGAATGGTACTGCCTAGGTTTTCTTCTAGGGTTTTTATGGTTTTAGGTCTAACGTTTAAGTCTTTAATCCATCTTGAATTAATTTTTGTATAAGGTGTAAGGAAGGGATCCAGTTTCAGCTTTCTACATATGGCTAGCCAGTTTTCCCAGCACCATTTATTAAACAGGGAATCCTTTCCCCATTGCTTGTTTTTCTCAGGTTTCTCAAAGATCAGATAGTTGTAGATATGTGGCGTTATTTCTGAGGCCTCTGTTCTGTTCCATTGATCTATATCTCTGTTTTGGTACCAGTACCATGCTGTCTTGGTTACTGTAGCCTTGTAGTATAGTTGGAAGTCAGGTAGCGTGATGCCTCCAGCTTTGTTCTTTTGGCTTAGGATTGACTTGGCAATGCGGGCTCTTTTTTGGTTCCATATGAACTTTAAAGTAGTTTTTTCCAATTCTGTGAAGAAAGCCATTGGTAGCTTGATGGGGATGGCATTGAATCTATAAATTACCTTGGGCAGTATGGCCGTTTTCACGATACTGATTCTTCCTATCCATGAGCATGGAATGTTCTTCCATTTGTTTGTATCCTCTTTTATTTCATTGAGCAGTGGATTGTAGTTCTCCTTGAAGAGGTCCTTCACATCCCTTGTAAGTTGGATTCCTAAGTATTTTATTCTCTTTGAAGCAATTGTGAATGGGAGTTCACTCATGATTTGGCTCTCTGTTTGTCTGTTATTGGTGTATAAGAATGCTTGTGATTTTTGTACATCGATTTTGAGTGAAGGACATGAACAGACACTTCTCAAAAGAAGACATTTATGCAGCCAAAAAAAACATGAAATAATGATCACTGTCACTGGCCATCAGAGAAATGCAAATCAAAACCACAATGAGATACCATCTTATACCAGTTAGAATGGCAATCATTAAAAAGTCAGGAAACAACAGGTGCTGGAGAGGATGTGGAGAAATAGGAACACTTTTACACTGTTGGTGGGACTGTAAACTAGTTCAACCATTGTGGAAGTCAGTGTGGTGATTCCTCAGGGATCTAGAACTAGAAATACCATTTGTCCCAGCCGTCCCATTACTGGGTATATATCCAAAGGACTATAAATCATGCTGCTATAAAGACACATGCACACGTATGTTTATTGCAGCACTATTCACAATAGCAAAGACTTGGAACCAACCCAAATGTCCAACAAGGATAGACTGGATTAAGAAAATGTGGCACATATACACCATGGAATACTATGCAGCCATAAAAAATGATGAGTTCATGTCCTTTGTAGGGACATGAATGAAATTGGAAATCATCATTCTCAGTAAACTACCGCAAGAACAAAAAACCAAACACCGGATATTCTCACTCATAGGCGGGAACTGAACAATGAGAACACATGGACACAGGAAGGGGAACATCACACTCTGGAGACTGTTGTGGGGTGGGGGGAGGGGGGAGGGATAGCTTTAGGAGATATACCTAATGCTAAATGACAAGTTAAAGAGTGCAGCACACCAGCATGGCACATGTATACATACGTAACTAACCTGCACATTGTGCACATGTACCCTAAAACTTAAAGTATAAGAATAATAAAATAAAAAATAAAAAAATAAGATATAATTTAAGAAACACTGGCAAAAGGATTAATAGTTGGCATTTAAAAAAATAGTCCCAAATTTTTTTAAAAAGTGGATACATGGATAGAAGAAAATATACAAATATTATGTTTTGACAAAGAAGAATCAATATAATAAAAAAGAAAAGAGAAACAAAAAAGCAGATTAATCTCATTTTCTGATATATAGAAAATAAATGGCAAATAGTGCAATTAAATATTGATAATCAGGTATTAAAAGACTAATTGAGAAAATAGGAACTTAAGGGCAATTTTAAAAGCCGTAAGAACAGAGGTTACAACTGGAATGAAAATACAAACTTTCT
This sequence comes from Pan troglodytes, assembly GCF_028858775.2. NCBI lineage: Eukaryota > Metazoa > Chordata > Mammalia > Primates > Hominidae > Pan > Pan troglodytes. The sequence continues at coordinate 20,777,431 of NC_072420.2, forward strand.
TAAATGTTGATGTAACTTTAAAATTACAGAAGAAAGCGCATGACATAGAGAAAGATTAAATCATGTATAATAAGCATAGTAAGTATAATGTAAACTAATGTAAAATTTAAGACACAATATATCAGCTTATCTACATATGTTAATGAATCTAACTCATTTGTTGAAAGAAAAAGAAATCTAATCATAAGACAGATCAATTGATCATTTAATAGATCAATTCAAAAGGCAATGAACTATTCAAATACTAGAAGAAAACAAAGGTAAATTCCTCTCTAACTTATGGTTTGGAAAATATTTTTACATATGACTCAAATTCTGCATTCAAGAAAATATAGATATCTCTGACTTTAAAAGATTTTTAAAAACTTTGTTTTCCAAAGTACCATAAACAACCGACAAGTGACAAAAACAAATAACAAAAACTTAGAAGAAACTTGTAATATCAGAGATAAAGGATTAATGTATATTTTAAGAATATGAAACACTCTTAAAATTGAAGGAATCAAGACCGAAACCATACAGGAAAATAAACTAAACATGAATAGGGATGTCCCAAAATTATATAATGACCTTTAAAACATGATATATTTACATTCACTTATAATAGGTGCATGCATCTCAAAACTATGCTGAGATACCACTTCTTGTCTGTCAGATTATCAAAAATTAAAATCTTGGTAACTTAGTCCATTGGTGAGGCTATTACAAAACAGTCTCACAGATTCATACTTTATAAATGAAAATTTGGCTATATTGAACAAACCTATATGTTTATATAGTTACTTAGAAATTTCACTGAATATAAGCTTCTGTAAATATAAAAATAGTTCTTATAGCACCAGGTATAATTACAGAATACTGAAAACAAATTAGTTACCTGTATACAGGGCATTGCTTAAATACACTCTGATAAATACTCAGATGGCGGTAATAGCAGCTGCAAAAGAAATGTGGAAAATTTCTATTAACTGATATTGACTAATTTATAGGCTGTATTAATTACATTTAAAAAGAAGCCTTCAAAATATTGTATTTTTTTCTATAAGAAAAAGAGGATGATAATTAAGTATTCATGTATCTGCTTAGTTTTACAAAGATCAACCCAGTAGAGATAAGCTAGACAAAATTCTAATTGATTATTTACAAGCGTGAGTAGGAACAGATTGGAAATGTTGGTGGTGATGGTTTGAGACTTCTCTATGTCTACCTTTTTTGTAGCTTTTACTTTTTGAACCCACATTGCAAAATAAAATCAATGGGCTAGAAAAAAAAAATTAAAGAAATACAAACAGCAACTAAGGAAACTCTGTATTTCAAATGACTAATATGACCAAGGTAATAAAATGGGAAATAACTAACCAATGCAACTTAAAAACGGAGTATTGTATTGATATTTCATCAGTTTACAAAGAAAAATAACCCTAGACAAATACTGAACTATAGTTAGTAGGTTTGGGTTTTTTTGGCTATGCTATTGCTAGAAATTCTAAAACTACCCTAATTTTAGCTTTAAGCAAACAAATTATTATATTGAGGATAAATGGAGCCAGATTTCTCACTGATGAAGAAATGAATTATGAATATGTAAATGGAAGGAGAGTAGACCCTGTGGTATTTAACTGGGCATTTAGGTATCATTGTGAACACATGGTCAAAGTCTTTGTGGAGAGGTAGCTGATTTTAGGACTGGACAAGTAAAGTACAAGATGAAATTAGAACATCTTCTTTTGTTAGAAAGCAAGTTGCATTAAAAATAAATAGGGCATTAAAAAATACACACTGAATTCAGTTTGAAGGGGTTTTTATTGGATAAATCTGGGGCAATTTGACAATCAAAATTAATAATAATAAAGTATCAACAAATTAAAAACCAATAAATCAAATGAGAAATCATGTATTTATACGTATGTAAATAAACACACAATTGTATAAAGAGGGTAAAAGGAAAAATATTCATTTAGGGTGGAATTTTACCTAATAAATGTACAGGAATGATAGAATTATGGAGATTTTTCAAACTGTCATTTAGCAGTCATCATATTAATAATTATTTCAAGTAAGATTCAGCAACTGATGCCAAAATAGATAGTAAAAGTTTGCTGAGAAGTAGGGCATGAAAATTTTATGTATATGTAAAAACATATATATCAGACTACATATGCATACATAAACATAAACACATACACACATATATATGAGAGAGAGAACAAATATAATAATATTTAAAATAGAGAAATATGGTTGGAGGGTATATGGAAATTCTTAACACTATTCTTGCAAATTTGCTATAAGCTTTAAAGTATGTGGAAATAAAAAATTATAAAAATGAGAAATTGCTTTACCCACGTGACCCCAATTTTAGTTGCTACAAAATGGGATATAAAGTATAATTTCAATTATAAAAATGACGTATGTAAAAACCATAGTATAGTTACAGACCACTATAGATTCTAGACAAATAACAGTTTTATCTTCTTTTTCAAAAGTGGCAAAATTGTTACATTTTAATTTTGCCAACTCATAAACAATATCTGAACATTTTGTTTCTGCATTGAATATTATTACAACACTAACTCACAAACTTCTAACATAATAATTATTTTCTTCTTAAAAGTAGGGAATCCCTGCTTTAAAATATCTGAAACACTTTTCTAAGATGATAGAAGTTGTGTAGTTTAAAAATAAGACCTTGATTTTGGAAGCAGACATAGTTTCCGATTCGAGCTCATACGTTTTCAACTGCTTGCTTTGACATAGTTACTTAGGCTCTCCACAGTTCAGTTTCATTGTCAGTATCATAAGAATAACTTAATTCTTATTTAATGGGTTTCTTGAAGCCCAAAGGAGAAATTCAAGAAAATACCTAGCACAATGCCTGTGCCATAAATAAATGTTAATACATATTAGCTATCACAATGGATAAGGGTTACACATAATTAATTGAGATTTTTAGGTATTGTTTCTTCTTAAACCACTACCTATGGAATCCTTCCATAGATAGAAAATCTTAACCAATTCATGATCTAAAATTAAGTTGATGATTTGTGCTACTCGCACATTGAATAGAATGAGCATAGATTTTTTTCAATATCTTTCTTTTACAAGCAAAAGAAAAATAAAAGCAAAACTCTAAAGTGAGTTCCTCAAAGTGACACTTCAAATGATTTTCTTTGTTCTCAGTTTCTACTCTCATTAGAAATGTTCTGAAAATATTTCACTCTCTCATCAACTACCTGAGGGTTTTATAAGAACGTTATTTAAATATTATTTGCAGGACAGAGATATACTGTTCAATTGAGAATGAAAAATGTCTCATACATTTATTTAACTTGCCAATCTGTAATTTACTCACTGTCCATTTAAAAACATTTTTATTGTTATTTATTAAGCCTTACTCTGGAAGCCCAAATCCTTTATTTCATTATTGCAATAATAAAGCCAGCAATGCAAGAAGAGCGGAGAAAATTGGTTTTCCTATCGGTGTTTGAGGTCTACATGATTAGACTGCTTCTCTGTCTACGGATACTCTGCACACTTTGAATACTAACTTCAAGGGTTTTAGAACATCGATGGGCTTTTAGTCAAAAAAAAGTCTAAAATACAAATATTATTTTTAAAATTTAGCTGATTATCTTAAGCAAAAATTAAGTTTTTTTCATTTTTTAAAATTTTTTGTCTGATATTTTGAACCCATAAAAAAATTAAAATTACATAGAATGTTTTTATGTCCTAAAACGAGGAGATAAGAGCCATAGAGGTTTTATTAGGCAATTAGTAGCTATGAAACTGAAGGAATGGTAGGATGATTAATTTTTTTGATTTAGTTATTTAAAATCCAACCATAGGAAGAAGAAAATGGTACTTCAAATGCTTTAAAAAATGAAAGTATCGTTTAACATATTAACATTATTTTAATAATAATATATTTACATTATAATTATTTCTTAACACTGAAATATATGAAAATATCTAAATCCTTTATCTGGAGTTTAAAAAGTTAAAATCTAAGCTATTTAAAAAATGAAATGCATATGTCTTTGAAAGACAAAAGCAATAATCTAATAGACTCCCATTTTCAAAGGAACAATAATTTTCTCTTAGGTATACCTCTGATCATAGATTTAGCAATATCAAGGTAATTTGTAGCACAAAATAATACACCGCTGGATGTTAAAGACTTAGATGAACAAAATTCACTAATCATCATTCCAATTCTTTAATTTTATAGCTCCTAATTGCATAATAAAATCTCCATGACTATTATCTCTTCCTTTTATGACATATATACATTTTGTGTAATTTTAATTTAAGAATTCAAGATATCAGACAAGAAATTCAGTATATAGCCTACAAAATACTGTAGTACAAAATAGGGCAAAGTACCACAGGGCCATTTAAGAAAGCGTCTGATTTGTGTGACTTAGTACTTCTTTGCCTATGAAGCATAGTCTGAGTCTGGACAACTGGTGACAGTTAAAAGTCTGCAGCGTTCCACTTTTTTGATTTTTATGGATCTGTACAGTGGTCCTTATCCTAGAAAATTAGCCATTGAATTCATTTGGGGCATCATGTGCCCTGAGCAATGTATTTTCAGGCCTGTGCATATCAATAATTTAAAGTAAAAGGGTGAAGCACGATCAACAGTTAAGCTCTTAAAACGTGCCTTTTAATTAGAAAAGGGTGTTAAAATAAGGCAACACTTTAAAGAAGTAAAATGATACCCATTTGTAACATATTGGCAATTAAACTCACTTCTTTTTTATTATTCCTTAGACACCCCGTGCTGTACTTACAAGGCAATTCTAACTCTTTAAAGCTAGTTTTGAATCACAAGCTTAAGCTGACAGTTACCAGGTTCCGTTTCTCATTCTTGGTCTTTAAGTTCCTGCATGCTGCTTTTGAAAACTGAACAGGCATTTCCTTCTTTAGATATTATGTTTCTTCAAAACATCATATTTATTTACAACAATTTATTGTCTATATTGTGCCAGCGAAAACATAATAAGATGTTAAGTAAACTTTATATTCAGTAGTCCGATGCTGTTGATAAGGTCTGAGGAATTTTAATTTTTCAATCTTACATGCAGTACACTTAAATGAATAATACCTTCTTCTTGATGCAGACTATGTAACCTAAACATTCTTGACAAAGTGATGAGTTTGACCATTCCCTTGTGGTACATTTGCATCTATTTAAGTACAATTTAATAAGTGCCTACTCTTTGGCAGGCATTGTGAACAGAGAAATGGCCTAATCAGATGCCACCTAGGGATGTTTCGGTCAATGGTGGACTGTGTGCATGACGGTGGTCCCACAAGTTTTTAATACCGTGTTTATACTGTGTTTTTCCTATGTTTAACGATCTTTAGATATACAAAATTGGCATTGATACAATACCGTTAACTACAACACAAATCTTGTGCTCAGTTTTGCAAGTTTTAGATAACTTATTTAACTTATTTTTCACAAACATGCATAGACAATACAGTGAAAAAAATGTAGTGTTTTTAATAAATCTTTCAAGAACACTTGGACATCTATATGCCAAAAACATAAAAATGGATTTACACTATATACAGTCATGTGCTTCCTAAGGACATTTTGGTCAACAATGGACCACCTATAGGGTGGTGGTCTCATAAGATTGAAAAGGAGCAAAAACATTTCTATGGCTTAATGACTTTGTAGAGATTGTAACATCATAGCGCAATGCATTATTCAGGGGTCTGTGGTGATGCTGGTGTAAATTAACGTGCTGCATACTAACTGTATAAGATACAATTATATACAGTACATAATACTGAATAATAAACTGTGTTACTGCTTTATGTGTTTACTATACTAGACATTGTATCTTTCTTTTAGAGTGTACTCTTCCTACTTATAAAAAAATTAACTGTAAAATAGCCTCAGGCAGGTTGTTTAGGTGGCATTTTAGAAGAACTCATTGTTACAGGAGATGACAGCAGCCTGCCTATTATGAACCCTGCAGACTTCTAGTGGAACAAGATTTGGAGATGGAAGGCAGTGATATTGATGAGCCTTACCTTGGGTAGGCCTAAGCTAATGTGTGTATGTGTCGTAATTTTTAACAAAATAGCTTTAAAAAGTAAAAATTAAACATAGCAAAAAGCTTATAGAGTAAGGATATGAAGAAAGAAAATATTTTTGCACCGTTGTACAATGCATTTGTGTTGTAAGCTAAAGGTTATTATGAATTAAAAGCTTGAAAAATGAAATGTACGTAAAGTAAAAAAAAGTTACAGTAAATTAACATTAATTTATTATTGAAGAAAGAAATTTTATAAAATAATTTCAGTGTAGCCCAAGTGTGCAATGTTTATAAAGTCTACTGTAGTGTACACTAATGTTCTAGGCCTTTATCTTCACTCAGACTCACTCATTGACTCATGCAGAACAAGTCCTCCAAGCTCCAGTCTTGCAAGCTTTATTCATGGTAAGTGTCCTAAACAGATATATTATTATTTCTATTATTTTTTTACCATTTACACTACATTTTTACTGTATCATTTTTATGTTTAGATTTTTTTTTGGGGGGGAGGGTGGAGTTTCGCTCTTGTTGCCCAAGCTGGAGTGCAATGGCACGATCTTAGCTCACTGCAACCTCCACCTCCCAGGTTCAAGAGATTCTCCGACGTCAGCCTCCTGAGTAGCTGGGATTACAGGTGCACGCCACCATGCCCGACTAATTTTTTGTATTTTTAGTAGAGACAGGGTTTCACCATGTTGGCCAGGCTGGTCTCGAACTCCCGACCTCAGTTGATCCACCTGCCTCGGCCTCCCAAAATGGTGGGATTACAGGTGTGAGCCACCGCGCCCATCCATTTTTAGATATTTTTAGATACACAAATACTGTTGTGTTACATTAGCCTAAAGTTTTCAGTACAGTAACATGCTGTACAGGTTTGTAGTCTAGGAGCAATGGGCTATAGCATATAGTCTAGGTGTGTTGTAGGCTGTACCGTCTAGGTTTGTGAAAGTATACTGTATGATATTACAAAGCTACAAAAGCATTTAATGATGCATTTCTCAGAATATATCCCCATTGTTAAGTGACACATGACTGTGTATTAATCTTAAGTGAAAAACATTCTCTGCAGGGAAAAACCTTTTTATCTGCATTGCATGTATAAAAAACACACAAATATTTCCATTTCAGAAAAGTAAATGAAATTTGTAATTAAAACCATTTTTATTACTAATAAATATAAACATCTTACTGTACATACTCTCAAATAAATGTTAGACTTTTTAAAAAGTGTCCACTTTATGTAAGAAAATACTTCATGTATTTAGCAGAAGAATGATTGATCTAATTGCAGTATACAGCTCCAAAGAGTAGGAGTAAATATTTTGAAGAAAGCATAATAGTCTTTCTCATTCTCATATTGTATTCCTCCATGACTCTTATCTTTCTCAATATCCTGGTAGCTTTCATAACTTATCAGAGCCATTTTTGAGGCTATTCATATGAAGGACTGATTACTATGGAATTAATAAATGTCAAAGGTTTATACTTCTATCATTTCTTTATTTGACTAATATTTAATGGGATCAATTATGCTCCAAGCATTTAGTTACCTTTGCATGCACTTTTGTCATGTGTTAGATTTACTTTCACACCTCTGGGCCTTCACACGTGGCATTCCTCTTGTCTAGAATGACCTTTTCCTTATTCTTTACTTGAATTTTTAATTTGCCTTTAGGTCTTAAGCAAGGTTTGACCTCAAGGAAGCTTTCTCAAACTCTCTGGTGCAGTGTGATTAAAAATGTTCCTCTTCAGGAGTGACAGAGGATTCTTTGCTATATCTGTAAGTGTACTTATTTCTACATATTATAATTATTAATTTTTTCTGCCCTGTGATCAGATTCTCTATAACAGCCAATAGTTAAGGGTTTCAAAATTATTTATTTAAATGAATTCACTATACACTTCAGATAGTTCTTAGAAATAATCATAAATTTAGAATTTTGCATGTTTGTCATTTACATGTAGTTTTGAAAGATCACAATTATTAAAGTCGTTTCTACAATGTTTCATTAAACTACTATTTGTTGAAGAATTATATGTGCCACATAATGTGATAGAAACTGAAATTGGACCATATAAGATGACTATATAAATAGACTTTGAGACACTTCTGGTTCTGAACGTGATGAGCAGGGAATATTACATTATTACACCAATCCTCTCACTGAGAAAAACAATGGCAATAACAATTAAATAATGCTTACAAGATATGCATTTTAACTATAAGCATACCCAGCATTCAAAGTATAATGATGATAAAAAGATTTACCATGTTAGCACAAACTAAAAGAATAACACAGCTAATGAATATAACATAAAATAAAATACTAGAAAAGATTTATTACTAGACATAAGAATAATATTTTATAATGATAAGTGCTAACATTCAAGAAGAAAAAATATTACATTTTTATATACTCTATACACAAAAAATGATGGCTCTAATGGAAGTGACAAATCCATAATTATATTGCAGATTTTAAAAACCCCTCTCTTAGTAAATGATAGAAAAATTAAACTATAAAATCAGTAGGGGAATAAGAGAGCTGAAAATATATTTGAAAAACCGAATCGTATTTTCATATATAAAACATAAGAGCAACAGTAGAATATTTTATTTTTAATTTCACATGAAACATTCAACAAAATGGAAAATATCTGACCAAAATTTAAAACCAATACCCACAAGTCAAATCTTAACAAAATTTTAAATAATAACATTATTGAGTGTGTTTTCTCTGCACAGTAGAATTAAACTAGAAATAATAAATAATAATAAAACTAAAACCACATGCCTTTAGACATTTAGGAATACACTTATATATGAATATTATAACCTATGATTTAAAGAAGAAATCTAAATCTAAATTTGAATTTATTTTGGTCATGAGTTATAATGAATATATGATAGAAACTTGTAGATGCAAATCAGCAATTCTTATGGAAAAGTTTCTAACAAAAATGCACTTATTAGAAATAGAGACTGACAATCAATACCTTAAGGAGTAATACACCTCTCACACCTACACACACAAAAGTAGCAAAAAAGGAAATAGTAAAGGTATGAGCAAAAAAACCAATGATTTAGCAATAAATCATATAAAAGAGAAACCAAACAAGGCTAAAAGTTGTTTTTTAAAAGATGAATAAAATGCTCATATCTCTAGGAATGTTGTTATACTTAAAAAATAAAAGCTATGAGTTATACTTAGTAAAAATGAAGAAAAGAAATTCTTTTATCAGTTAGAACATGAAACAGTTATCAGAGGAAAACAATTTTATGTCAATAACTTTTAAGTTATATGAAATAGATCAACTTTTTGAAAAACAGGATTTTCCAAGTGAATTCAGGAAGATATAGAAATGTAAATAGTCCTATATTCAGAAAATTTATTGATTCAATAATTTATACTATTGTCTTAAAAAGTTAATTGTCAATTGCTATAATATCTTAAGGAAGAACTAATGTCAATTTTATAGAAACTGTTTTAGAGAATAGAGAAAAGGGAACATTTTCAAGAAATTGTATGAGGCTAGCATATTACTAATACTAAAACGTTACAAAAACAGTAGAAAGTAAACTTATCTCTTTTATGAATATTATCTTCATGAATATAAATGAATATGAATTCATTCTGTCATGAATATAAAATCAAATATTTTAAGCAAAATTAACAATTGGAAGTCAGTATATGTAAGAAGATAATATGTAAGAAGATAATATATAATGGAAAGGTTTACGTTATGGCTAGGTTGAATTTAGCAATTTTTAGGAGAACTACTATATATATATTAGCAATATAGAACACAAAATCATCTAATGATTTTTATTAGGTGTGAAATAATGTAAAAAATTTGATAATATTCAACATCTGTGTATGAAAATTCTCTTAGCACACTAAAAAAAATCCTAATTCTTCAATTTGATGAAGAATTTCTACAAATAGCATATCAAAAACTTCATATTGGGCTGGGCATGGTGGCTTAAACGCCTGTAATCCCAGCACTTTGGGAGGCCGAGGCTGGTGGATCACCTGAGGTCGGGAGTTCAAGACCAACTGGACCAACATGAAGAAACCCCATCTCTACTAAACATACAAAAAAAAAAAATAGCCAGAAGTGGTGGTGCGTGCCTGTAATCCCAGCTACTCAGGAGGCTGAGGCAGGAGAATCACTTGAACCCAGGAGGTGGAGGTTACAGTGAGCTAAGATCGCGCCATTGCACTCCAGCCTGGGCAACAAGAGTGAAACTCAGTCTCGAAAAAACAAAAAACAAAAAAAACTTTATATTGACTAGTACTATATTGAAAGCTTGTTTTCTGAGATTGAACATGATAAACATATACTGTATCACTGTTTCTATCTAACATAGTCCTGGTAGTTCTAAAAATCAGGTGGGAAAATGATTTTAAAAAACAAATGAAAAAATAAAACTTAGGCACAAGTGTCATCACTGTTGTCTTTATCCAGTCAGGCTGCTATAGCAAAATACATTAATACCTTAGACTGGGTACTTTGTAAACAACAGAAATTTATTGCTTACAGTTCTGGAAACTGGGAAGTCCAAGATCAAAATGCCAGCCAATTTCCCTGGTGAGGACTTGCTCTGTGCTTCCTTAATGGCAACTTGTAGCTGTGTCCTCACATGACAGAATGATAATCAAGCTCCCTTGTGCTCTTTTATAAAGGCACTAATTTCATGCATGAGGGTGGAGCTTTCATGACCTGATTATCTCCCAAAAGCCTCACTTCTTAATACCATTGCATTGAGGATTAGATTTCAATGTATGAATTTGGGGGTGAGGGGTAGAAACATTCTGACTATGAGAATTGTATATGAAGTTTAATTCAACAGGTAAATTAACAGAATTAAGCAGTGAATTTCGTAGGGTTGCTAGGCAAAAGGCCAAATACAAAAATCAAATGATTTGTATTACAGTAATAGCAACTACTAGAAAATGAAATTATGTATAATTTAAAATACCATCAAAAATATCTCACACCAAATCAAAAACATTGAGAACACCAAAAGCTGTTGAGGATGTGGATCAACAGGAAGACTCACTCATTGCTGCTGGGATTGAAAATGGTGCAGCTACTTTGGAAGACATGTTGGCAGTTTTCTACAAAATGAAATGCTCTTATGAAATGATCCAGCATTTACACCCTTTAATAGCCACTCAAATGAGTTGAAAAGTTACACCCATATAAAAACTTTTGTCAGCTCACTCCTGAAAGCACTTTTTATCATGACATTAATCCATTTCTGAGGGTGGATCTCTCATGGCCTAATCACCTCTTAAACATCCCACCTGCTAATATACTGTTACAATGGCAATTAAATGTCAACATGAGTTCTGGAGAAAACAAACATTCAAACTAGAGGAGTCACCATCTGCGAAAATTGATCCTGTGCTCATTTCATGACCTCAGCATTTCACTCATAGGTAAATTCTCAACAGAACTAAATAAATATCTAGAATATGTATTAGAATGTTCACATAAGCTTTATTCATAATGACATTAAAATATACTTCCACTTTACCCACTGAAAGCATTTATGTTTTCATAACATTATGCTACAGTAGTACTTAGTAATTTTGAAAATGTTTTGAAAAATTAGCAAGACTCCTTTCAGTCTAAATCAACTTCAGTCTTTATATTTAATTTACCAGGCATATTAAACAGTGAACACTTACATATAAATAACCCATGTCTTTCATGTGGTTTCCTTGACATTATGTATAAATATTTGATATAACAATACAGAAAAAAATAGAAGTTAAACATGAATCTCTCATAATTATTTGCAAAACATTTGATTAGACTTATGGTGATATGAACTGTTAAAAACATCCTTTCTTATGAATAGTCTTGAAGTATTTGAATAGGTCAAAGAGATAATTAATTAATGGGCAGAAGAAATATTTGTCTTGAATCTCTAAAACAACAACAACAAAAAATGTGCTTTCCTTTCTCTTTTAGAAATGTCAGAAATTCCCCTCCTAAAGCCGACTTTATAATTTAAAGTTTTAATTCACTCATGCCTGTAATCCTAGCACTTTGGGAGGCCAAGGCTGGCGAATCATGAGATCAAGAGATCAAGACCATCCTGGCCAACATGGTGAAACCTCATCTCTACCAAAAATACAAAAATTAGCTGGGCATGGTGGCATGGCGCCTGTAGTCCCAGCTACTCAGGAGGCTGAGGCAGGAGAATTGCTTGAACCTGGGAAGTAGAGGTTGCAGTGAGCCAAGATCGAGCCATTGAACTCCAGCCCAGGTGACACAGCGAGACTCCGTCTCAAAAACAAATACATAAATAAATAAAATAAATAAAATTTTAAAAAAAAGTTTTAATTCATATTTAAAACCGTTTTCTAGAAAGTACAATACTTCCTATTAATCTCAGTCACTCTCTCTGTCTCTCTTCCTCTTATGCACAAAGTAAAAATAAAATGAGATTTTTCTAAGGTTAGATGGTAAGACCTCTTTCATGTGAAACCCTGATTTCATGATATGTCTTAAATAATGCGTGAGGCATATTTAATTAAGGGATGGGGGGCAGCAAGAGATGATGGTGTTGTCTGTTCTTATTTACAGACTACTATGAAAAGTGGGGCTATGTGTGGCAGATCCTTTAATTTTTCAGCATCCCATCTCTAGGCAAACCTGTTTTCAGCATAACAATTTGAGTGTGTGATGTCCATTTTTCTGCTCTCTGCCACAGGTTCTTGACTAAACAAAGGGAGAAGTGCAGTTAGGTGGTAGAACTGAGTTCATAGCTTACCTCCTTCCCCACAAGAACGAAATGAGATTGGGAGCCCAGAGACAAATGTCCCAGATTATCTTCTTTAAGCAGACAATTCTGGGAGGCATATGATGCTCAGATTTCCTGGATGAATTGAGTCCTTAAAACCTGCCTGAGAAAATTCAGTCTCACACCTCTTTTTCCACTCTCCTGTATCTGACATTTCTTTTCCACACTCTTATTCGCTGGAGTTCCAGTCTTTCCCCCTCACTCTACCACACATACTACCTGTACCCTAGTCTTGTTTCATAATGTGATTTTTGACGTAACATAAAATTAAAAAGCTGCTTTGAAACAACGCAAAAAGAAGTGTCATTTGATTTAATATGTAAAAAGCATAGGAAAGCTGAAAGTTACTGAGAGGTTTATATTTTAGGAAAGCATAGAAATAATCATAGCGTTATAGCTAGGAACAAAAGTGTATCTATCCTCTTTCCTTCAATACATTAGTGAAAATATAGGTTATATACCATTTGCAAATTGCAGATAGTCAAATGCAACGCTGGATAGTAAAATCTTCTTAGAGATGAAGTTAGAACTCAGAAATCTTTAAACTTGTCTAGTCAGAGAGAAATACTTATTTCCTGGAACTACTTTGTTTAAAGCTTTTATATATGATGTCATTTAGTTGGAGGACAAAGCAATAGTGTTACAACAGAATTCTTAATGTTTTAGTGCCATTTACAATGAAATGTCACAATCTGAAACTTACTTTGATTTGTAAGAAGTTCTCAAGCTTTATTTTTCAACAAGTTCCTTCCACTTGTCTCTTGTGTTTCTCTATAATGTTGATGTGCAATGTATGTGTATCAACCAAAGAGTTTAAAAATAAAATCTTTTGGGTAAAAATTTCTAACAATATACTTTCCAATATATTATGTTCACAAGTAGTTTGTTATAAGATTCTTTCTTTTTTCCTGTTGCATAAAGCAGAAAATATTGTATAAAAACCAGTGAACTATCATTTACATTTTTCCCCAAATTACAATATTTAGAGACCCTTAGGAACTTTAATGGTACTGCTTACCTAATGTGCTCATAGTAATCTGTTTATTATAGTGTTGCTTAAACTACTGCTGATTTACATGTTAACAGGCGTATTATTTAATCAATGACATCAAACTCTGGTATTGAGAGTATAACTGTACTTCTTCATAAACTGGTGGATTGCAGAGCTGTGTTAAGTAAAACAAATAACAATTTATGTCTCCTGTTAGAACATATTCTGCTGCTTATTTTCTTTTAAAGTCTTTTATGTGGAATCAATGTCAGGAGAGCATTTTATACTAATTTTTGTTTTTACTCTTTAAAGTACGTTAATGGCATCTTCTGGTTTCCCTATTGAGTTTCCTAAAATGGAAATTTGACAGCTAAGTATAATATACAGTTCATTAAATTTGAAAATAAAGTGAATCTCTGCCTATTTATAGTACAATAATGGATTCATTCTGATAATTGCTAAGGTGTTTTGAGCCAAAAGTATATGAAATATTCAGAAAGTTTGGAAATATATGGCATAAATAATTGTTTTTGAGGATGTATAAATCCAAAACTAAGATGGATCTGGTGTATGAATGCATGATGAATCTGTTGAGTAAAGGTTTTTGGAGATGAGCTATTTCCTTCTGCAAGGTAAATGCAAATGTTTCAAGAGAGCAGAGTGTTGTGTGCAAAGGCAGAAAAGATATTAACTAAATTACCTGCTGTCCTGGAGAAATTAATTTGCTTCATCGAGAAAGGTATTCTGAGAGTATTTTACTGATTCAGATTCATGATGGGGTCGAATGCATATCTTCCTGCTTAACAGTCAACCCTACATTAAACTATTTATGAAGGATAAAAGTAAATTGATCATGTATTTCTCAAGTTCTTTTGAAGGTAGCAAATAGATTAAACAGGATGTGGAAGAGTTTAGCCTTCAGTTAATCCTGGCTTTCTGTTATATTAATTAATGTTACATGCTTGTTAATATATGTGTCTAATTTCAGTCAAAACCTCTATTTAGCTTAATAACATTTCCAGTTCCTGGATATTTAATGGCTGAAATTGAAAATAAGCATGTAATGCCTGTGTCTTCCTAACCATGTAGAATGAAGAGTATAGTTGCTATTGTTATTTGTATTATTATTACATAGTATATTCAGTTGTGTGGTGTGACATCTATTAATTGAAAAAAAACACAAGTAAGGACATTGCAATAATAAATATTAAGAAAGCTTAATTTCAACCAAAAACTTAGATGTTAATTCTGTGAGCATAATTTTTAGCAAAAAATTCAGTGAGCAAGTTATATATTTTTTCTCTATTCTTTACCATTGATTATAGCAAAGTTTTATTAACTTACCACACAATAAATACAAAGGGAAAAGATAGAAGAGGAAAAAAAGGAATGCCTTCAACTACTCAGCGATTGAGTACGTTATCAACCCTCTCACCTTGCTTGCTCCTACTAGAAAGAAAAGATACATTAAGACTAGCTCAACTTTCTCTACAAATCAGATTCAGTTTACACACACAGACACACACACATACACACACACAAAATACACACATATGTCCTAAATTTTCCAGGATTTTTTGCTACATTAAAGATTGTAAGCATCATTATTTTATAGGCTTATTATATTATTATTACCTGATTTTTTTATTCGAAGAATGATTTTATAGCACATACGCATATATAAATATATACCTACTGGCATAGTTCTACATGTGAATATATTGAAGATATACCTACCATGCTTAATAGAGAAAGCATTCGAGTTGGTGAATTAATTATTTGCAATTTTGCCACAAAATTTCAGACACATTTATTTTTCTTTTTGTTTTTGAGGAGACAAACCCATTTTATTGTCTCTCGTGTTATATAAAAATCTAGAAATAATAGATTTGTACAGAAAAAATAAATGATAATAAATGGGAGCACAAAAGAAAGAATTTAAATTTGCTATTTTTCCCAGTGGTATTAAGATGACAATCATTTTAAAGCACATGTGTCTGGCTTCAGGGTAGGATTTGTTCATCGGCCAAAGCCTGCCATAAAACTATGGCTTTCAGTGTCTGTCCGTTCTACTGGCTCTTGACAGAACTTCTGAGGTCTTCAAGAAAAGTCATGTACTCCTGCTCCTCCAGGGCTGTGCTGAGCTCCATTAGCTTATGGGCAAAAGGGTTGACCACCCCTCCATTCACAAGGAAATCCATTAGATGGTCATATAAGGCCGAGTCCCGGAAATCTGTGTTGAGTATAAAATTAGTGTCCTTTCATTGAGACTCCCCATTGGACTGAAAGTTACTTCCCTGATAGAGAAAAGGTCACTCTCAACCTCCTCTTCTGGCCCACCCTCATCCTCTGGGTAGTTTCAGTCCAGCACAAGGGCCTTCTTGCCACCATTCTTTATAACTTGAACCACAAAATTGGGAGGTGATGCCAATTCACGCTCCTGTTCTCCAACTTGCTGCCCCTTTTCGAGGGTTCCTCCTTACCATCAAGTGTCCGTGGGATGCTGTTGTTAATGTTGAAAGTGACAGCGATCTTTCCCCGGCAGCTTTTCCCACTAATTTAGCTTCTGTCCCATTTAACTGCCGCTCCCATCCTCCAGACATCTCAGGGAGGGTTTTATGCTTCTGGATTTTCCTCTCCTCCTCAGTTTCATCATTCAGGATATCAACAGTCTCCTTCGGTGTGCAGCGCGCCACAGCCACAGGGGCAGGACCTGCGAGGCCGCAGGAGGCCAAGCCATCTCTAGGACCCCAGGGACCCGGTGCACACGCTGAGCAGCACCAAGGGACGGGCGCACGGCCCGGGCTACGGCTGCAGGAGCTGCCGGAAGGGCGAGGCAGGGGGTTATTTTTCTATTTCATTTTGATTATGACTATAAAATACAAAATCAATGCATTCTTAAAAAGTGCTATAATATAAAAATTATAAATATACAAAACACGAAGAATCAGCATGTAGTTTGTATTTAGAATTATTATGCAGTTAATATTAGCAGTGTTAAACATGAATTTAATAGAAATGAGCATAATCCAGTTTATTGTGATATAATCTCTTTAGGTGAATCATAGTCTTCACATTTGTAGATTAGCTATTTTCGAAATGTATAAGATAGCACAAAGTATGTGATGGCATAAGAGTAGATGCATGTTGAATCTTCCATGCTCACCTTTGGTGTCAGGGAATTATTTATTCTACAGTATATATGTATAAGTACCAGTGAATACATTTTATCATGTTAATGTTGAACACAGAATTTTATGCAAGGAATGCCCTCCACCCATTAACTTCCTGAGTCCTAAACTGTTGAGTGTACAAGCACTGTGAAAATAATATAATGATGAAGACCTGCTAAGTAAATCTCTCTAGAGCAGCATTTTAAATATGGCACTGCTTGGTCAGCTCACTATAAAAAGAAGTATCAAGACTAGGTTTGAGAGTTAAGATCCCTTAGGGCCAGGCATCCATTCTATAAGACAGGCAGAGGTGCATTTCTTATCTCTTCAATGATGATAAAAGCTTTTTATGTACTGGTATCTATGGTTCCAGCATCACAACCACTCACTAAGAAATTCTCCAGTGGTTCTTACAGGATCCAAATCAATTAGTGTGGCAGTCTCTCCCTTCATGTTACCATTTGCACTAGTGTCGTTAAGGCCCCTACTCTTACAGGGTGGTTTACAAGAATCCAGATCTGTTAAATTGGCAACTTGTGTAGAGAATAGGACTTTGGGATAGATGGGGAATGTGATTCCAAATTCCATCTAGGTCTCCCGTAATGTGATTCTCCAGATTGGCCTTCTCTTCTCTTTATGCAATTGCTCCTCATTCCTCTTGCTTTTCTTCCCCATACCCAGTCTTCTCTATTTTTGTTATATTAGAAACAGGTTCTAAGCACAAACACTCTGTAGCAGTGATTCTTTTGATCTCTCTCTCTCTCTCTGTGTGTGTGTGTGTGTGTATACAAATTCTTAAGTTTATATATATATGTGTGTGTATATATATACCACATATATATAAGTATATGTGGTATATGTTTGTATTCTATCAGAAAGACTTCCACATATAAGGGGAAGGAAATAGAGAGCAACCAGACTAATACTTGAATGTGTAGCACACCCTAGAAATTACTAAATCAGTTATTAAAAATATAGTTAACTTCATTTTCAGCTACATAATAAGGAGCAATAAAATGCAAAATGACAGTACAGTTTCATAGTGCTTCATTAGTGATCACCTCAGTCCCTATTTCTAACTAGATAATTTTTGTATGGAACTTTTACTCTGCATCATTATTTGATTTTGTCACTGTATTAGCCAGAGAACCACAGAACCAATGGATGTGTGTGTGTATGTGTGTGTATGTGTGTGTGTGTGCGTGTGTGTATATATATTGTCTTAAGCAGTTTGGGATAAAATGTCATATACTGGTTGGCTTATAAACAACAGAAATGTATTTCTTAAGAGTTCTGGAGGCTGGACGTGTGACATCAGGATATCAGCATGCTCGAGTTCTGGTGAGAGCTCTCTTCCAGGTTGCAGACTGCTAACTTCTCATTATATCCTCACATAGTGGAAAAAAGCGCTCTGTGGTCTCTTTTATAAGGGCATTAAACCCATTCACAAGGGCTGTGCCCTCATGACCTAATCATGTTACAAATGCCCCACCTCTAAATATCATCACATTGGGGTCAGAATTTCAACATACACATTTTGAGTGAACACAAACATTCAGTTCATTGCATATAGATATGAAATTTTTCTTCATTATATGTGTATGCGCATGTATGTATAGACACACACACGCATGCCCACATGCGCACACACGCACACCCATATATGTGTGAGGAAGGAAGAGAGAGAAGCAGGAAGGTTTTTGTTAATGTTTTGTTAACATTTATTTTAAGTTCAGGGGTACATGTGCAGTTTGTTATGTAGAAAAATCCATGTCTTGGGGGTTTGCTGTACAGATTGTTTTGGCAGCCAGGTATTATGCTTAGTACCCATTAGTTATTTTTCCTGTTCCTCTCTTTCCTCCCACTCTCCACCTCCGGTAGGTCCCAGTGTGTGTTGCTGCCCTCTATGTATCCATGTGTTCTCATTATTTAGCTCCCACTTACAAGTGAGCACATGGAAATTCTACCAGATGCACATCCAAATTCTACAAGATATTTCTTTTAAGAAAGTGGCTCGCAGAACTGGGGAGACTGGTAAAGTCCAAAATTGGCAGGGCAGGCCAGTAGGCTGGAGATGCCAGGAGGAGTTACTGTTGCAGCTCATGTAGGAAGACAATCTGGAGACAAAGTTTCCTCTTTCTCTGGGGCTCTCAATCTGTTTTCTCTTGAGGTCTTCAACTGAACGGTTGATGCCCACTCACATTATGGAAGGCAGCTTGCTTTATTAGAAGTCTACTGATTTAAATGTTGGCCTCATCTAAAAACTGCCTTTACAGAAGTGTTCACATTGTTTGACCAAAGATTTGGGTACTGTGACCTAGTCAAGTTGTCACCTAAAATGAACCATCATGTCACCTGCAATCTGATTTAAAATGCATGTCTATATATCACGATTTTTCATTTTGCTGTTTACATTCCCTCACTATCAATTTAATATTTCTACCTCTAGCCATGTCTGTTTCTATTTTCACAGAATTTAAATTTTCTTATCAAATGCAATCTTGGTATATTTCTGTTGTCTCTGCTAATTTTCATCAAAATTGGATTTCTTTATTGTTACTTCTTTTTGACATTCTGAACGTTGCCTTTCTCTTCTGTATATTTTTTACTCACTTGTTGTGAGTCTGCAAGGTTATTTTATAGTTCACCTGGCTTTTGAATGAGGAAAGTCTGCCAATTCAGTGCTACTCAAGAAAAGTTTCCATCATTTCTTTTTTTTTTTTTTTTCTTTTGAGACGGAGTCTTGCTCTGTCGCCCAGGCTGGAGTGCAGTGGCACGATCTTGGCTCACTGCAAGCTCTGCTTCCCGGGTTCACGCCATTCTCCTGCCTCAGCCTCCCGAGTAGCTGGGACTACAGGCGCCCACCACCACACCTGGCTAATTTTTTGTATTTTTAGTAGAGGCGGGGTTTCACAGTATTGGCCAGGATGGTCTCGATCTCCTGAATTCGTGATCTGCCTGCCTCAGCCTCCCAAAGTGCTGGGATTGCAGGCATGAGCCACCGTGCCCGGCAAAAGTTTCCATCATTTCACAGATTAAATTGTATGTGTGTGTGTTAATTATTATATATTCCCGCAACTCAACATTTCTGACTAGTTTTTAATCATCCTGTTTATAATTTTTATATACATTAATAGCATCAATTTTAATTGATGACTGTTATAGACAAAATGTTTATGTCCAACCCCCAAATTCATGTGCTGAAATCCTAACCCTAAGGAGATGGGCCTTAGGGCCTTCGTCAGGTGATTAGGTCATGAGGGTGAAACCCTCCTGAATGGGATTAGTAACCTTATAAAAACAGTCCAGGAGACCTTGGACTTGCCCCTTGCCCCTTGCCCCTTCCACCATGTGGGGACATTGAGGAGACAGCCATCTGTGAACCAGGGAGGGGACCCTAACCAGAAACTAAATTTGCCAGTCCCATGGTCTTGAACTTTCCAGCCTCCAAAACTGTGAGAAATAAATTTCTGCTGTTTATAATCTTTTTTATAGCTTATAGCTGCCTGAACAGACTGGGATAACAAACACAATAGAAATAAAAAATTAAAAATGCCATCCACATAGCAGTCATTTTTTGTTAAGCATAGACTTTATGTTATATTTATATTATAATTTTATATTATAAAATTTTAAATATGCTTTTTCATATGCCACCACAGTAATCAATTGCTTACTTGCTGCTAAGAGCCTTAGTAGAACTTCATGACATTAGAGACAAACCTACCTATCCCACAAATGCAGTGTCTGACACAAAATAGGTAGACAATCATTAATGGTTAAATAAATATCAGTTGAATGGGATTGCTAGGTTGACTTGACAAAATGATTAGCTTTATGTGAGGTACCTACCATGTGGTTCAAATGAAATATAAAATTTGGTTCATGCCCACAAGCAATTTTAAATTGGTTTGGAGATTTCTATTTTAAATACATAAAACTCTAATAAGTGTCACGAATAACATACTTAAGAGACAAAGCTCATACATGCATTACACTAACCAAAATCAGATGATACGAGACAGTGTGGTTTTTGCATTTTTAAAAGGCATACAGCGTAGTTGATCAGAATTTCTTAAGGCCATGTGTAGAGTTCTCTAAGTATTGAAATCTGGCACGTCACTTTGGGCCAGTCTCAGAGAAAATGTAAAGATAATCAGTTTGGAACTGATATAAGAGTGGTTACTAGGGGAAATAAAGATAGAACAAAGGGAAATTGTGAAAAAGTCACTATAATTGCTTTATAAATTGATCAGGTATTACAGAAAACTCTACAAAGCATTTGATTACAGCAATATATTTATAACTGATATTAAACTGCAAAACAAAACAAAGTAAAATTAATGAGAGAGAGGAAGAAAAAGAGGGAGAGACATGGAGAGAAGGCTTGAACATATCTTTGAGTAATGCACAAATCTGATTGCACTAAGATGAACAAGACACCTGACACAAATTATCTTCTAAAATAATACACCCAAATAATCTACATATAAAGTTAATATTTAATGCTTATTCTTGGTGTTACAGAAATTTGCTGCCTTTGCACAGTACATTATTTAAGCTAATTTGCTTCTCTGACTAACATTCATAACAAAATCTCACTGGTATAGTCATCAGTGACTTATTGGCAATATAAAATAATTGAAATTATCAACAGAAGAAATTAAAGGATGAAGGCTTAAATGATAGAACTATAATACATGCCAGCAATTTCTCAAAGTGAATTACCCAAATATAATTGCATATCTCTGTTGTGCTCTAAAGTTCAGCAGCCTGGAATGTTATTTAATTATGCATGCATTAATAAGAAACCGCATCCCAAAAAGGGGAAAATAATGGAAAAACTGTTTAAAACTTATATGGACTAGAAATCTAGTAATAATATTTATGTATTATATGCTCTATTTTCTATTATATTCCTTCTAGATACATCAACCAAATAGCTTGAGACTAATGTAAATTATCTCTTATATAATCGTATTAATCGATCTCATCGCCAAAATGTAAGGATCAAAACCATACTTTGTACATTATTTTGTTTTGAAAATACTGACTTTATGCATCTACCTTCAACCAGGTTTTGAATTTGACACACATAAATTTGAATTTGTTAAGCTTGTCTTTAAGGTAGTCATGCAGATGGATGGCATGGTTTAAATAAACTTTCCTAACCTATTACCTCTTTAAAGGATTTTGTTTCTATAAAAAAGAACATAGATGTTGTTAATGATGTTTATTGTCTCTCTTTTTGCAATGATAATGAAACCAGTATTGCTTAATTATGAGTCATTTCCATATTACTAGAAAGGTAGAGTGATTTGTCTTAAGTAATACTAATTAGGACATTTACTAGCTGGGATTAAAATAGATTATAACTATCTATATTTTAAAGAAAATTTTATCTTCAATGCATTCATAGGATTTGGGCACACCAAAAGAGAAACTCTAAAATTCAAAGAAGCAAGTGAAGAAAATGTTAACTATAATTCAAAAGTAGTATATTCTGAGAGTAGAAATATCCAATTTTCTGATGAGTGCAAATTTTTCTCTCAGATTCTTAGATGTGAGATTGTAGTTCCAAACTACAGTCTGAAAATACACAGGTGCACTTTGAACTGTCTGAAAATTGAATAAATAGTTGATATATATGCATTCATACAAGCATGTTTGTGTTTAAATATTTTTAAATCTTTATGAAGTAAAATGTAAATCTGAGCACTCTTTTGCTAGACATATGATGTTATTTCAATCAATGTATACAATAACTATAACTGCTAATGAAGAAAATATCTGCAAAACAAATAGAAAATATTATTTTGAAGCAGGATACATGAACAAAACTTTTTTGCATGTGTTGGATAGGAAACACATTACATAATGCAACTCTGATTTGGAACATAACGGTGTATGTTCAGAAAGAAAATTGCTTGCTTAAAGCGTATCTTTTTTGTTACTTTAAAATTTTTTGATTGACAAATATAAATTGAATATATTTATCATGTACAACTGTTTGGAAATATGCATACATTGTGGAATGGCTAAATTGAGCTAATTAACATATGCATAATTGTAATTTTTGTAGTGAGAACATTTAAAATCTTCCCTCTTAGCAATTTTCCAGAGTATGTACAATAGATTAACTACAGTCACCATGTTGCATAATATGTCCCTTTAACTTATTTCTCTTATCTAACTGAAATTTTGTCTTAAAAATATCTTTTTATATTTTAAATTTTACTTATTTTATAAATAAAATTTTAGTTTTTAATTCAACTCTTATTTTAAATACAGGGGATACATGTGCAGGCTTGTTACATGAGTATATTAAACCCAGGTTGTGAGCATAGTATTCAATAGGTAATTTTTCAATCCACACCCCTCTCCTTCACTTCCTCCTCTAGTAGCCACAGTATCTTTTGTTCCCATGTTTAAGTCCATGTGTGCTCTATGTTTAGCTCCCACTTATAAGTGAGAATGTGTGGTATTTGCTTTTCTGTCCCCTCATTAATTCACTTAGGATTATGGGCTCCAGTTCAGTCCATGTTGCTGTGAAGGACACAATTTATTCTTTTTTTGGCTTTATAGTATTCCATGTCATAGACGTACCACATTTTCTTTACTCAATCCACCACTGATGGGCACCTAGGCTGATTTCATGCCTTTGCTCTTGTAAATAGCATGGCGATGAACATGCAAACGCATGTGTCTTTTGGGTATAATTATCTGTTTTCCTTTCTTTATATACTCAGTAATGAGATTGCTGTGTCAAATGGCAGCTCCCTTTTAAGTTCTTTGAGAAATCTCCAAGCTGCTTTCCATAGTGGTTGAACTAACTTACATTCCTACCAACAGTATACAAGCATTCCCTTTTTTTAGCACTCTCACTAGTGTCTGTTGATTTTTGACTTTATAATAATAGCCATTCTGACTGGTGTGAGATAACTCATTGTGGTTTTAACCTGAATTACTCTAATGAATAGTGATGAGCATTTTTTCATGATTTTTGGCCACTTGTGTGTTTTTTTTTTTTTTTTGAGAAGTGGCTGTTCATGTCCTTTGTCCATTTTTTATTTTATTTTATTTTATGTTTTCCTTGTTGATTTGTTTGAGTTCCCTACTGATTCTGGATATTAAACCTTTGTGAGATGCATGGTTTGTGAATATTATCTCCCATTCTGTGAGTTGTCTGTTTAATCTATTGATAGTTTCTTTTGCTGTGCACAAACTCTTCAGTTTAACCAAGTCTCACTTGTCAATGTTTGTCTTTGTTGCAATACTTTTGGGAACTTAGCCAAAAATTCTTTGCCAAGGTCAATGTCAAGAAGGATATTTTCCGAGTTTTTTCCTAAGATTCTTATATTTTGATATCTTACATTTAAATCTTTAATCCATCTTGAGTTTTTATTATTTTGTACATGGTGAAATGTAGGGGTCTAGTTTCAATCATCTGCAAATGGCTAGGCAGTTATCCCAGCACCATTTATTGAATAAAGAGTTCTTTCCCTGTTGCTTTAAAATGTATGTCTTTTATTCTTGCTACTTGCAGACTTTAGCTTTTTTGAAAAAAAACTTACATCTTTTAATTTATCATGAAAATTACTCACCCAAGTACAAATTTTAAACATTTAATACTTTTTATCAGTGTGATATATCCTCATTTTTTAAAAAACATATGTCTTTAAATCTGATAGTGAAAAACTTTCCTCATCTGCCTTATCTCTTCTCCTTCTTCACTTTCAAAGTAATCATCCTTAACTTGTATAGTTATTTTTCTAAGACCTTGTCTCTGTATTTCTGGATTACCTGAATGAAAGGCTATTTTTCATTAATGTATTTTATACATAGTGTCATGACTGCTACAAGGCAGAGAAAATCTTCCCATCAACATTTTTATTCTCACCACCCCTCACAGTACATGACAATATTTGTTTAAATAACAGATAACCTTTATATTATATTCTTACAATACTAATCAATACAAGTCTAACAACACAATTACTCTTTTGATTTGTAGCTCTTTATTTTTTATTGCACTATTTTTTTCATTATTTATTCTTACACGATTTTCTATGTAGTAATCACTAATTTTATAAAAGTAAATAACAATTCTACTACTTGCCTTAAAACATGTTTAAACGTTCAAAAACACCAGTTCTATTCTCTCCTACACCCCACCCCAAAGTCCTCCGCCTAGAATCTACCGGCATCTAACTTCTAATTGGATTGTTTGCTCATTGGATCTGTAACACGAAAATCCAAATGTAGCTTCTTTATACAATCATTTCGGGATCCCCAATTACACATATTCTGCAGAGATCCACTGTCACATGCATCCCCTTTTTTAATCTCATTTGAATTACATTCTTCTTTGCTGGAGCACATCTTTCATTATGCTTGTAAAAAGGGCCAGGGATTTATAAACTACCAATTAAAAATACAAACATACATATAAGAGCACATAAAAAATGGAATCATAAAACATAAAGATGGGGAAAAAATGTACACAATATGTTAATCACCCTCATTGTGAAATTCAACAAAAGAGCTGCATATATACTATTTTAAAATTTTAGAGGAAACAAGTCCAGTTTTTAAAGGTATAATATATTTAATATTATCTAGGTATAATCTAATGATTATCACTTTAAAAATAACTTAAAATATCTTACTAACAAAATAGTCAAACTTTGTTAGGTTATCTATAATAATAGTTTTATATATTATTTATTTTATATAATTAGCTTTATTTTATTTTATGTCATCAAATTTCAATTGATAATATTTTTCCTTAGTCTTTGCTCAGGAAGTGATAAATGTTTTATTAAAGGATTCTTTGAGGCTTGTATTCTTCATCTCTAAATTAATGAAAAGAATGAAAAGTTTTTAGAATTCTATATTTGTAAAGTAAATGTACAGATATAAATGGCTAGAATTTATTGAGTGCACCCAAGACTCAAGCATGTTACTATAACGTTGTCCTGTATTAAATAATGCAATACAGCCGGGCGCAGTGGCTCATGCCTGTAATCCCAGCATTTTGGGAGGCCGAGGCTGGTGGATCACCTGAGGTCGGGAGTTCCAGACCAGCTTAGCCAACATGATGAAACCCCGTCTCTACTAAAAATATTAAAAAATTAGCCAGGCGTTGGGGCAGGCTCCTGAAATCCCAGCTACCCGGGAGGCAGAGGCAGGAGAATCGCCTGAATCCGGGAATGGTAAGATCGCAGTGAGCCGAGATCGTGCCATCGCACTCCAACCTAGGCAGCAAGAACGAAACTCCGTCTCAAATAAATAAATGAATAAATAAATAAATAAAGCAGTCCTCTCAATAACTCTTTTACATTGGTACTAAAAATATTCACATTTATAGATGAGGAACTGGCTTAGGCATACAGAAATTCAGTATTTTATTTAAGATCACATACATTGTGTTTAGAAGTTACTAGGTAAATGATAATCTATTAATATTGGTACCAAAACAATTACTTAGTTTTAACATATAAATTTGGTAACAGTCTCATAATTTCTTATTGCAATCATATTTATTAAAATGCGTCTTACATTCAAAAGATAAAGTCAACATTATTCTTACCTGAATGTTACATTTTTTCTAGAGTGGTACAAAGATAATAATAAGACATTTTAGTTTAATTTTCCTTATGTCAGTGCAAGTATAAATTGTTAAAAGAATAATTCTTTCAGCCAAATATTGTAACTGAACACTTATTTTAATAACTTGAACTAGGATGTAGTCTTCATCATAATATGTTATTAAGTTTACACTAAATTTAATCTAATTTGTAACTTAACTCTAGTTATTCTGTTTTATGTTTAAAGTTGCCATCGTTTCTCATGGTGATTTTTATTTCCTTATTAATAGTAAGAAAGAGACGTGATGTAATGTACTATTTCTCATGTAGAGAACTTTTAAGGAAGATAGAAATAAAATTTACAACCTGCTATTTGTATAAAGTTATGAGATACATGATAATTGCATTGTTACAAGCAAGTGCATACTTGGGGAAATAAATACATCACAAAGGTGAATGAAATAGAATTTTACTTTTTGGCATGATACATTGTGTGTCAAGGTCATAATGAGATATAGAGCCACAAGATGCAAGGAATCTTGGTCTCCAAGTAGATTTTGTAGGAATAAGAAATAGTCAAACATCTGTACCATTTAGTCAAGGAGATTTTCTCATTGTTTGAAAACACATATTGTGTAATCTGACTAAATCATGTCCAACAAATTAAGCCTTCTCCACCAAAATAAATATTCTTAAGACATGTAAAAGATTTTCAGTATACCCAAAAAACTTTCAGACTCTAACAAAGACAACTTTGAAGTAAGTTTTGCTATTTTTATTCCAATTTGAGAGATCAATTTCATCACATAAACACATATCATATATTTAATTATTTCACATTAAGTTGAAATCACTGAAATCAAGTTAGATCATCCTGTAAACAAAATATATAATCAATTACTAAAGTCTGAAATGTAGGTTCTAGAAAGACAGTTTTTTTTTTTAGAAAACAAATAATGAAATCTACATTTGAGATTTCTATTCCCCAGCTAAAAGAACTAGTCTCAAGATATCTACAATCTTCAACTGTCTTCTGTTTGCCTTATTTCTCTCTCTCCAACCAGATCTCTTTTGTTTAATCGGATATAGAATTTCATTGAATTCACAAAACTGTAGTTAGAAAACACGTGACCTTTACGAGTTGTCTGGCATTGTGATGCAGAGTGAGATGATTTTTTAAATATAATTCTATCATATGTTCATTCTTTAATTTCATTTTCTTCCCTTCATAAGATAAAATTTAAATGATGCAAAATGGTCAGTTTTAAAATGTCTTTTTCCTTCCCTCAGTTTGAATTCCAAGATAGCTCTGTTTCAGCAAAAATAACTCTAACATTTTTAACTATCCCTTTTACGTTTGGCTTGATAATTTTCAAGCTAGATAAGAAAATCAAATTTGTTTTATTTGAATAACAAAATAATATTTACAAAAATATAATTTATCATATGCGTCATCATGAATGTGTACAGGTTGTGTACAGTTTTATATGTTTCTTCATCCAATGGTCAGAAAATTATGAAAGTCATCTTGGGTTTTGTTCAGCCATCTTGAATTTTGTATGCTTTCTGTTTTATAACTGCACACCTGGCTTTCTTATGATTAATTCTGGAAGCAGGAACAGACCCAGAAAGCAGAAAAATAGGCTTTGAGAGCCTCTGTGTACTTTCTTGGCTGAACTGACAGTAAAATTCAAAAGGAATTTTCTAATGAATCCTAGGAAGCATTTACATAGATAAAAATAAATTAGCAAATGGCATTAGGTCCTGCTGTGCTTTTACTGATAGACAAGAGATATATTTTAAAGCAACAGTAACAATTTTGTATAATGCATTATTTCTAATTAAAAACAAAAAAGTGCATATATATATAGGAGCCTAATGATTAAACTTCAATTCAATGAACAGGTCAAAGTAATGTAAAAGAATGAAAAGAAGAAATAAATCAGATGGGCCAAAGAATATACAAAGAAACACATTAATAGAAACAGACAATGGAAGTGACATTTGAAAGATCAGAAAACCAGAAAGCAAAGTCAGCAAAATAAGGACCGAGGATCGAAAGGAACAAATAAAGTTGAAAGATGTACTGTCTCTATCTCCAACACCACTCTCTCCAGAGAACCACCTCTACACTTACCTCCAATACATCCACCACCATCATCAAAAATAACTAACAGTATGAAAACTACTACCACCACCTCCAACACAACCATCAACACCACCAAGACTAAAAATGCCACCATAATGACAGTTTCATAAAAACATATTCCAAATTATACTTCCCTTGCCTCTGTAATGTGGCCCTGAATTTCTTCATTTTTATCACTAACATTTAAAGAGCTTGTGTTAAGTGTGAGGGATTGTAGTAAATGCTGATGGCACTTAATCTGAACTCTTAGGTTTACCATCTAGTGATAAAACAAACAAACAAACAAACAAACAAAAAACACTAAAGGCAACACTAAAGGCAAACAAATAACCCATCTAACAAATCTTAGATGGAATAGAAATTCAACAGCTTCAATTGAGATAGGAAGTCTTTGTGCGCATGCGTGTGTATGTGTGTCTGTGTGTGTTTGTGTGTGTGTGTATGTTTTAAAAGTCACAGAGATAAAAGATAAGCTTTTAATTTCTACAATGTATCAGCACTGTAGAGGGAAATGGGCATATAGCATGGGACAAAACAGAGAATCCCTTTCGGAAAAGGAAGAGATCAAATACTTAAATACTTTTCTATTAATTTAAGAAATGTAACTATATAGAAATGCTTACAAATCAAAAGGCTCAAACTAGACATGTGAGTCTCCATAAGAAAATATCCCAGCCAGGCGTGGTGGCTCATACCTGTAATCCCAGCACTTTGGGAGGCTGAGATGGGCGGATCACCCGAGGTCAAGAGTTCGAGACCACCCTGGCCAATATGGCAAACCCCTGTCTCTAATAAAAATACAAAAATTAGCTGGGCATGCTGGCAGACACCTGTAATTCCAGCTACTTGGGAGTCTGTGGCAGGAGAATCGCTTGAACCCAGGAGGCAGAGGTTTTGGTGAGCTGAGATCCCACTGCTGTACTCTAGCCTGGGCGACAGACAGAGACTTCATCTCAAAAAAAAAATATATATATACACACACACATATATATGTGTGAATATATATATATACACACACATATATGTGTGTATATATGTGTATATATATACATATATGTGTGTATATATACACACATATATGTGTGTATATATACACACATATATGTATATATATATATGTGTGTGTATATATATATATATTCCAGTGTAATAAAGCATAACTAAGGTTCAAATGTACCAAAGGAGATCATGGAATCAAAAGTTAAGAAAAGTCTGTGAGCGTCTACAGAACAATAAACTCAGCCTCCAGGGTCAGGAGATGTGGCTAGAGAGAAAAGTAGAAGGCAGGTTATACTAACCTTGATGTATATTTGAAGCATGTTGATTTTGTTTTAAGAGGAATAAAATGCATTATTTTGAGTAAAAATGTTTGTTAGATATGCAGTGTTAACTTTTTTCCATCATATTTCTATTTTATTTCAGTAATATCTTTAATAATTTTCCTATATTTTCTTATCTTTGTGGAAGGTCTGTTGTTTCCTATTTTGAATGTTTTAGCAAAAAATAAAATCTCATTAGTGAGCTGATAGGATAAGATTATAAAGCTAAAATTTTTCTCTGTCAGCTTATGCTACTACAGCCACATATTCACTGGAATATGGATTTAGTTGTAAATTAGAATTAAAAGCAAGTATGTAAACCTCTTAACATAATGAGTGGTACCTATCACAAGTTTGGAATTCCAAAGTGAAATGACTTTCCATCTAAAACTTTATAATCTAACAGTAATCAGTTAACCATTATAATGAATGAAGGCATTGTTATACATTCAAGGGCCCAGCAATTTTAGTTCCTGAGAACCATTTTTGAAAAGCTGTAACAAAATAGTGTTTGACAAAAAAAAGTTAAAAAAAAAAACAAAGAAAGCAATTTGTGAGATCTGTGGGCAGAAAATTTAACCAGCTCAAAGAGATACAGGAGAGTAGTCATTAAGAAGAAACATGGAATTGGTGAATTATTTAATGTGGTTTTTTTTCTCTTTTCTCTTAGGAGAGGTGTTCTAATTTTCTAACTCAGCAGAAGTTTTCAAATTAATCAGTGTCATATAAAAGGAAAAAAGTTTTAAAGAACAAGTAAATTATTAATTGAGTAAAAGAGAACGTTATGTAAGTCAGGAAAGGTAGTCATAAGTGATTTTATTATTTACAATATTTGTACAATAATAATCAAAATACTGAATGTTGTTTCACACAAAGTTTCTAGTGTAAAGGTATTTGAAAAATAGAAGAGATCGTATTTGCAGTGGTATTGTGAGGTGATATCATAGGATACCTAAATTTTCTTTTCCTATAAATTCTATCACTAGATAGGATTAAACAGTTTAGAATAAGGAGAAGATAATATTTTGGGTACATTAAATAGATAAAAATAAGTAAATAACATAAGAAAAATTTAAGAGTTAAAATTTGTTTAGTCTGACAAATCAAGGATAACTATGTATATCAAGGAAACTATTTTTGTAATAAGTCCTATAGTATTTTTTGGCTATTTAAGCAATATTTATGTAAGCATTTTACTTTTAATTTAAAATCTATAGGAACATATTTAATATGTATTAATTATTTATTTAGAAGTTGAAGAAAAGTATTATCTCTATTTACAAAATAAAAAGTAGAGAAAACATACATGACTACTACCCAGGTTGTATTAATCTTTGCTGATAAGACAAACAAATGAGAAACAAAAAAAGAAAGTTTGCCCAACTTGAGTGTCTAATTTCATTGACTATGTGGTTTTTTTTTAATTATAACTGGAAAAAGTTGAATTAAAGTAAGGAGTCCTGGGTTTTTTTTCCTTAAGGTACCATAGAAGTATTGATGGTTAATGTAAATATAGTTAAGCGCGCACACACACACACACACACATATATATATACGCACATTATACTTCCATTGATTTCAAGTATATAGTTAGAGAAATTAGCTGCATGGCTTATTGAAATTTGTTTTTTATTGCTTTGCATCAATTATCTTCATAACATTAGATGTGAATTAGTTTGATTAGTTTGATGAAATGTTCAGATTGAGACACCTCAGGCATAAATCAAAATGGATTTAATTTAATTTCCATTTGTGATTTGATTAGAATCGTATTGCAGCTAAACTTATGCAGATGGGTTAGAATTTACACTGTTTTTATTATTACTCGAATAGCATTTTTAGAAAACCTAATCACTAAAAAAAAATTAAGTGACATTTAAAGAGCAAAATTTCCATACACCTACTGATGGCACTCCTTGATTTTTCTGAAGAATATGTTTTATGCTTTCATTTTTTAAATTTGATATTTTTAGCATTGTTTCTGTATACCTGGAGTTCTATGACAGTGTGTATATATCCTATGATGATACATATTACAAAGTTGCAAGTGAAAATAATTCCAAGTACAAGAAAATAGATCAGATTTCAGGTATTATCAGTGTTTGACCATGGTAATGTTTAAAATGTTCATTTATTTCATTTTTATTCTTAAAAGTCGAAATAATATATTATATTCTAAACAAACCTATGATTTAAATTTGCATTAGCTAAGCGATGGAAGTAATCTTGGGAAACATTCTTTACCCTAAAGAAAATCATTATAGTGAAGATTTTCAGGATAATTTGAAGTTCCCAGAAGGTGATAAAGGTATACTTTTTTCCTAACTTTTAACTCTCTTCCTAGACCACAGGGCAGAAAATAAACATCCATGAATATAATTATAAGGTCTATCAAGAGAATAAATAATATATTTGCAATAAGTTTAAATATTCTAAACTGTGAGGAAAAAGTTTAAATATTTTACTTTTAAAAATAGTATTTCTGAGGGAGGTTGTTATGTATCTGTTTAATTCTAACAGTTATTATAGGTAATTATTTTTTAACAAAGATCTATTTCGAAGAATAAAGACATGTTCTTCCTGAGTGCAAATATGGCACAAGTTCAGTTTCTATCCACATAATGCTCCCAGTCATATCTCTCAAGGGATTTTCATCTTAATGATAAAATGCTAATTTATAATATGAATTCTTTCTTTATGAAGCAGCTCTATAACCCACTCCCTAAGAATTTTAATTAGAACAAGGCAACTTGTATGTTTCAAAAAGAGGAAAATTGTATATTCAGTGGCAACATAACTAATGCTATTTTTGCTCCTATTTGCTCTGTGTGTGTGTATGTGTGTGTGTGTATGTGTTTTGGTTGTTTATTTCAATGCTATTGGAATTCAATTTTTAAGTTCAGGTAAGTATTAATTCAACAACAAATCATTGAATATGATAGACAGTAGTCTCATATAATTTTATCCAACATATTCACTTGCTTATGAGTAGAATTATTATTATGTAGTAGACAAATCTATACACGAGAAACACTTCCCTAAAAACCTATAAAATATCTTAATAGCAATTTTAATTTCATGAATATTTTTACATATAATTTAGTTATTCTAGCAATTAAAATCAATTTCTTTTTTAGTTTAGATCAACAGTTGATAATTTTCAAATCTTTTTCATAGGTCAATATTTAGAAAAATAAAAGAGTTGGTTTAATTCCCTTATATATATTTACACATTCCCTTTTACTTACTAGTGGCAAAATATAAGCAGAATCATTATATCTGAGAACTGCTGAAAAGTTAGCCCCACTCTAATGTATTAAGTCTCCGCCGAGACTTAAATGTTTCCCTACTAGTCAGTACAGAAATTTAATTTTAACTCAAATATTTGTAAGTAATTTGGTTTTGATGTATCAAAGTGAATATTTGGGTAAGATAGTCTAGTTCTTCAGAATCAAGTTTCTAATGAAAATACACAGATAATAAAAATTAGCAATGGTTTCAAATGTAAAAGGTAAGAATGCCTGACTCTAAACTGATGTAGCTAGTTTTTGTTTTTGCTTTTGTTTTTGTTTTTTAACAACATCAGCGATGAAAACAACAGGAGCATCAAATAAGACTGGTATGATTTTCATTCCCAACTTTATATTTAGGACAGTAAAATGTCACTCACTTGAGTGACAGATGATGGGCAAGGATAACAAATCTATTAGAAAGTCCCATTAGAGTTCTACAACCGGCAACAGTCAGACTTCATTTAACTTCGATGTATTAGCCACATTAAATTCTCATAGTCTTATGAACTTAATAGTTCATTAATCTGTTGAGCGCAGTTCTATTTCAATGTGAAGTATGGGAATCCAAACATGAAACAGGCACCGACTCTGTCCTCGAGGATCTCAGAGGTTAATAGAGGAGACAGACACCTCTTTAACTGGATTTTAGTATTATGTGATGAATGAAATAATAGGAACATGTATAAAATACAGCAGAGAAGGACAAAAGGGATATTTAGAGACTTAGATAAATGTGTTTGCCTTTTACCATGGCAATAACAATTATAGCTATAAATACATAAGTAATCATAATACATTGGATACTTAAAATATTTTGTTATACCCAAAAGATAGAGGTACTTAAAAACATGCTTTACCATTATAGATAGTACAGAGAAAATGAACACTTAAGCTTTTGCTAAACACTTAACATTCAATGAGGAACACAAAATGATCTAAATCAAAGATATTTATTTTTCTTATTATTGGGATATTAAGATTACAGAATGACATTAGTAATTCAATGGATATTTTTAATGGATTTCATATGTTAATAGTGTGAAAACTTGACTTACATAGGAATTATGATAGAAATAGAAAGTATTTCAGCTGTAAATGAGGTAAGTGCCTGAAAACCTTGGTGGTAGGTACTTGTAGAATGATGGTGTCACATTTCCAGTTGTCATGTCAGAGATCTTAGATTGGATGTGTAGCGCTGTCATATGACTGATATGTAGTCTTTACAATGTCAATTATTCATTCTCTGGGTCTCTCTACCTATGTTTGAAGTCATATATTTCTCCATATAATTGTGAGAAATAAAGATCAATGTTTGTTGAAAGCATTTAGCTAGATTCTGGTACACAACTGGTTCTTAATAAGTTTACATTGACTTTAATTATGATAAAACTCTACTAGGTCTATATGTTTGGATTTGCAATTACGTGGAAAGACATATATATTTTAAATTTTAACACACATTTCAAATAACATTTATTAATTTTTGTGTTATGCATATTCACATGTCAAAAACAAGTGAAAAATACTTTGTCATTGTATTTATTTTAGTGTGCTGAAAGTAGAATTAACCAAATTTTATGATGCAAAGTTCTCCGTTATTAATAGGCTATGATTAGTGCATATGATGTAAAATCTTATTGTATCACGTATTCCTTTTATTATACGATTATTAACTCATTGAAATTAGATGAAAGGGAATATTATATTTGCTTTCTGCTGTGGTTTGAAGCCTCATCCAAAACTCATATTGAATTTTAATTGATATTGTGGTAGAATTAAAACACAGAGCCATTAAGGAGTGATTAGGCTTTAAATGTTCCACCCTTACAAGTATATTAAAGTTGTTATTTTAAGAATGTGTTGTCATAAAAGTGAGTTTGACATTCTTTCTCCACTTCTCTCTCATGCTTTCCTTCCCTTCTGCCTTCCAACATGGGATGACAAAGCACAATGGGCCTTAATAGGCAGTGCCATGCTCTTGGACTTCTCAGCCTCTAGAACCGTGAGCCAAATACATTTTTAATGTTTATAAATTACCCACTCTGTGATAGTCTGTTACAGCAGCAGAAAATGGACTAAGACACTGGTCTTCCTAGGTTTTTTGTTTTCCTTGCAATTTACTAAAAGTTAACAGAAATGATCAGATTCGGGAAAAATAGAACACAACTAATTTGTATTCAGACATGTTCTTCTGTTTCTGCTTTCATCGCAGAAAGTTTAACAGAGTTTTGACAGATACAGTTATATGCCTGTGGTTGAAGTCACAGTAGCTCTGTCTGCTAAGCAAATTTATGTATGTCAAATGTCTTATCCTGCCCAGCTCAATACATGCAATAACATCCTGAAATGAATTTAGTCATTTCATTTCAAATGAGAATTTCTGAATCATATCTATTCTCCTGAGGTTGTTTCAGAATCTTCCTCTTATTTGAAATTACTTTTTTATTATACTTTAAGTTCTGGGGTACATGTGCAGAATGTACAGGTTTGTTACCTAGGTATACACATGCCACGGTGGTTTGCTGCACCTATCAACCTGTCACTACATTGGGTATTTCTCCTAATGCTATCCCTCCCCTAGCCCCTCACCCCCAATTAGGCCCCGGGGTGTGATGTCCCCTTTCCTGTGTCCATGTGTTCTCATTGTTCAACTCCCACTTATGAGTGAGAACACGCAGTGTTTGGTTTTCTGTTCTTGTGTTAGTTTGCTGAGAACGATGGTTTCCAGTGTCATCCATGTCCATACAAAGGATATAAACCCATCCTTTTTATGGCTGCATAGTATTCCATGGTGTATATGTGCCACATTTTCTTTATTCAGTCTATCATTGATGGTCATTTGGGTTGGTCCCAAGTCTTAAGTGTTCCTATTTCTCCACATCCTATCCAGTATCTGTTGTTTCCTGACTTTTTTTTTTCTTTTTGAGATGGAGTCTCGCTCTGTTGCCCAGGCTTGAGTGCAGTGATGCAATCTCCGTTCACTGCAAGCTCCGCTGCCCAGGTTCACGCCATTCTCCTGCCTCAGCCTCCCTAGTAGCTGGGACTACAGGTGCCCACCACCACACCAGGCTAAGTTTTTGTATTTTTAATAGAGACGGAATTTCACTGTGTTAGCCAGGATGGTCTTGATCTCCTGATCTTGTGATCCACCGGCCTCAGCCTTAATAATAGCCATTCTAACTGGTGTGAGATGGTATCTCATTGTGGTTTTGATTTGCATTTCTCTAATGACCAGTGATGATGAGCTTTTTTTTCCATAGGTTTGTTGGCTGCATAAATGTCTTCTTTTGAAAAGTGTCATATCCTTTTGAACTTTTGAGAAGTTCATATCCTTCACCCACTTTTTGATGGAGTAGTTTGTTTTTCTCTTGTAAATTTGTTAAGTTCTTTGTAGATTCTGGATATTAGCCCTTTGTCAGATGGATAGACTGCAAAATTTTTCTCCCATTCTGTAGGTTGCCTGTTCACTATGATGATAGTTTATTTGCTGTGCAGAAACTCTTTAGTTTGATTAGATCCCATTTGTCTATTTTGGCTTTTGTTGCCATTGCTTTCGGTGTTTTAGTTATGAAGTCTTTGCCCATGCCTATATCCTGAATGGTATTGCCTCGGTTTTCTTCTAGGGTTTTTATGGTTTTAGGTCCTACATTTAAATCTTTAGTCCATTTTGAGTTAATTTCTGTATAAGGTGTAAGGAAGGGATCCAGTTTTAGCTTTCTGCATATTGCTAGCCAATTTTCCCAACATCATTTATTAGATAGGGAATCCTTTTTTTCTTTAACATCTTGAATTTTTATTTGAGTTAACATACTATTTCATGCTATTTCATTATTCTAAGGTAAATCAAGCATATTAGAATTTATGTGACTACCTTCTCTCAAATCAAGATAGGTGAAAAATATACTGCAGTAAAGCATAGTTAGGTTTTGAATTCATTTTTTAATCAATTTGCGAGGTTGAACAACTGTTCTTTACAACATTAAGAAACTTATTCTAAATTTTTCATTTGATGTCACAGGCGGGTCCCATAATTTATCAATTTATATTTTTCTTAAAGTGTGCATGGATTGCATCAGAGAGATTTCCAGGATATAATCAATTTCCTAGGAATCAACTTCTCTATTTTTCCATGAAGTAAAGACTTCTGTTTTACCAAAAATATCCGTAAAATAATAAAATAAAAAGATTAAGCAATTCTTAGTCCAAATGGAAAATATTAACACAACATTTTGAGAATTTGGTACATATTAGAATCCATCCACATATATCTAGAATGTTCTCTTTACACTACCCTAATCTTCAAGAGAACTTTAGGCATTCTTTTTAAGTCTTTTCAGTTTTAATTATTCTTAACTACCACATTCTTTTTCTATATATTTTCACTGCTAAAATAAATGTTAACTATTTATACTCAACTGCATATCAACAACTTAATTTGTTTAATTCATTTATTTTAATAACTTTTACCTCTTTTTAAGAGTGGATGTTGGTTTTAAACAATAAGTCATGGTAATACTTTTCTTCACACATGATGTCTGTATAGCACTATTAATAACTTGAGATAATAACTAAGTTGCTCTATTATCATCATTATTCCTACTCCCCTATGGAGCTATTAAAAATTTTTGAAAAGATAAAAAATGTATTTGGTGAGGTCGAGTAAAACATAATAGACTTTTTTAGTGAAGAGATGCATCCAAGTTTGACTATGTGGCTATCAACTTTTCCAGCATTTCTAATCTACCAAAAAGAAGACACGGTGTGTTTACATTTTATTGAATGGGAGATGTAATTATACAACTGTTGTTACCTGTTAAACTACTCTTCACTTGTGAAAAGGCAAATGCTAGTGATAGAGAAAGGGGGCAGGGAAGTGCTGGGAGGAGAAGGGTGGGTCCCTGGTGAGGGCTCCACTCTCAAGCCTATGCCCACAGACCTAGGTGACTACAGGCACTCTTGTCTTTGGGCCCAAATATTGCATTTCCCAAGACCACCCTGGTCCACCACACCCCTATCCTGTGCCTTAAAAACCTCAAGACCCTAGAGGGCACACACAGAGTGGCTGGACATTGAGAGGAACACATTAGTTGAAGAAGGCACAAGAAGCTGGACATCAAGAGGAATGCATCAGCGTTAAGAGCACACTGACAGATGCTGGCAGGCCAGCAGGCCATTGACCACAGGAATGACAAAATGTTTGGCCTGGGCAGTCAGAGGAGAGTCTGGCTGCTAAGTGGCCTGATCCCAGGGGAATACCATGTTCCCACTCCATCTCCCTTCTGGCTCCCCCATCTGCTGAGAGCTACTTCCACTTAATAAAACCTTGCACTCATTCTGCAAGGCCACATGTGATCCTATTCTTTTAGTAGTACACCAAGGCAAGAAACCCTGGGATACTGAAAGTCCTCTGTCCTTGCAATAAGGCAGGGCATCTAATTGAGCTGACTAACACAAGCCACCTATGGATGGCAAAACTAAAAGTGCACCCTGTAACACACGCCCACTGGGGCTTCAGGAGCTATAACCATTCACCCTTAGACGCTGCCACAGGGTCAGAGCCCCAGAGCCTGCCAGTTTGTATGCTCCCCCTAGAGGTTTGAGCAGTGGGGCACCGAAAAAACAAGCCACACCCCGATTGCATGCCT
This sequence comes from Pan troglodytes, assembly GCF_028858775.2. Lineage (NCBI taxonomy): Eukaryota > Metazoa > Chordata > Mammalia > Primates > Hominidae > Pan > Pan troglodytes. The sequence continues at coordinate 20,816,464 of NC_072420.2, forward strand.
TGCGAGGGGGACAAGGGAACTTTTATCATTTCACTAATAGTTGTAGAATACAACAGTAATGTTAATAGATTCAAAACTGTGTATTTTTTTAGGAGTTGAAGAGAGCAAAAGGCTAAAAATGCAAAGAGCAACATTCTTCTCATTATAGCTTTGAGTGTTGCAGGAGAGTTGTTGACATTCCTTGAACAGATTAAAGATCTGTATTAAATATTAGTCATAGAGGTGTATTAGAGTCATATTTTATTTCTGACACAGAATGCACCAATAAACCAGGAACACAGTATGCACAAGGGGGTGGTAAGTGCTCTCGGATGTCAAAGGGGTACTGTATTAGTCCCTTTTCATGCTCCTGATAAAGACATACCTGAGACTGGGCCAATTTACAAAAGAAAGAGCTTTAATTGGAGTTAGAGTTCCACGTGACTAGGAAAGTCTCTCAATCATGGTAGAAGGCAAGGAGGAGCAAGTCACATCCTACATAGATGGTAGCAAGCAAAGAGAGCTTGCTCAGGAAAACTCCCCTGTATAATAACCATCAGATCTCAAGAGACTTACTATCAGGAGAACAGCATGGGAAAGACCTGCCCCCATGATTCAATTACCTCCCACCGGGTGCCTCCCACAACATGTTTAAAGATGAGATTTGGATGGGGACACGGCCAAACCATATCACTCCACCCCTGGTCCCTTCCAAACCTCATTTCCTCACATTTCAAACCCCATCATGCCTTCCCAACAATCACCCAGAGTTTCAACTCATTTCAGCATTAAGTCAAAAGTCCACATAGTCCAAAGTCCCATCTGAGACAAGGCAAGCCTCTTCTGCCTATGAGCCTGTAAAATCAAAAGCAAGTTAGTTACTTCCTAGAGACAATGGAGGTACAGGCATTGGATAAACACAGCCATTCCAAATGGGAGACATTGGCCAAAACAAAGGGGTTACAGGCCCCATGCAAGTCCAAAATCCAGGAGGGCAGTCAAATCTTAAAGCTCCAAAATGATCTCCTTTGACTCCATGTCTCACATCCAGGTCACGCTGATGCAAGAGGAGGGTACCCATGGTTTTAGGCAGCTCCACCATTGTGGTTCTGCAGGATAGAGCCTCCCTCCCAGCTGCTTTCACGCATTGGTGTTGAGTGTCTATGGCTTCTCCAGGCACACAGTGCAAGCTGTAGGTGGATCTACCATTCTGGGATCTGGAGGACAGTGGCCCACTTCTCACAGCTCCACTAGGCAGTGCCCCAGTAGGGACTCCGTGTGGGGGTTCCAACCCCACATTTCCCTTCCACACTGCCCTGTCAGAGGTTCTCCATGAGAACCCTGTCCCTGCAGCAAACTTTTGCCTGGACATCCAGGCGTTTCCACACGTCCTCTGAAATCTAGGTTCCCAAACCTCAATTCTTGACTATTGTGTATCCACAGGCTCAACACCATGTGGAAGCTGCCAAGGCTTGGGGTTTGCACCCTCTGAAGCCATGGCCCGAGCTGTACCTTGGCCCCTTTTAGTCACGGCTGGAGTGGCTGGGATGCAGGGCACCAAGACCCTAGGTTGTGCACAGCATGGGGACCCTGACCCTGGCACACAGAATCATTTTTTTCTCCTAGGTTTCAGGGCCTGTGATGAGAGGAGATGCCATGAAGACCTCTGACATGCTCTGGAGAGATTTTCCCCATGTCTTGAGGATTATCACTGGGCTCCTAGTTACCTATGCAAATTTCTGAAGCTGGCTTGAATTTCACCTCAGAAAATGGGATTTTCTTTTCTATCACATTGTCAGGCTGCAAATTTTCCAAACTTTTATGCTGTATTTCCCTTTTAAAACTGAATGCCTTTAACAGCACCTAAGTCACCTCTTGAATGCTTTGCTGCTTAGAAATTTCTTCTGCCAGATACCCTAAATCATCTCTCTCAATTTCAAAGTTCCACAGATCTCTAGGGCAGGGGAAGAAATGCTTCCAGTCTCTTTGCTAAAACATAACAAGAGTCACCTCTGCTCTAGTTCCCATTAAGTTCCCATTCTCCATCTGAGGCCACCTCAGCCTGGACCTTATTGTCCATATCACTATCAGCATTTTTGTCAAAGTCATTCAACAAGTCTCTAGGACATTCCAAACTGTCCTACATTTTCCTGTCTTCTTCTGAATCCTCCAAACTGTTCCAACCTCTGCCTGTTACCCAATTCCAAAGTCACTTCCACATTTTTGGGTATCTTTTCAGCAATGCCCCTCTCTACTGGTACCAATTTACTGTATTAGTTCATTTTCACATTGCTGATAGAGACATACCTGCGACTGGGAAACTGTACAAAAAAAAGAGGTTTAATTGGACTTACAGTTCCACATGGCTGGGGAAGCCTCATAATCACGGTGAAAGGCAAGGAGGAGCAAGTCACGTCTTACATGGATGGCAGCAAGCAAAAAGAGCTTGTGCAGGAAAACTTCCCGTTATAATAACCATCAGATCTCATGAGTCTTACTCACTATCATGAGAAAAGCACAGGAAAGACCTGCCCCAATGATTCAATTACCTCCCACCAAGTCACTTCCACATCATGTAGGAATTAAGGATGAGATTTGAGTGGGGACACAGCCAAACTATATCAGGCACATTTCTCAAGGAAGGGCATGGCTGACAACTAGAGGTTATTTACTGAGAACTCCTTTGGAAGAAAGGATTTAGTAAACATCTCCACTTGGATATGGAAAATTACCTCAGACCTCACAAAAAACCATCAGAAAAAAAGTGTATTGCTTCAGAGATTCATGCAAAGAAATATGTGGTCCTTCCAGTGAAAAGAAATTAGTTTCCCCATAGACCTTACAGCTTTATCTGAACATAGTTTTGTCTGGATACAAGTGAGAGTTCATTAATGGAGGGGTCTTGTACAGAGAATTGTAGCACAATTCTCTTCTCCAGAGAATTGTAGCACAATTCTCTTCTCCAGAGAATTGTAGCCACATAATTGTGCCATGGAAGCAGTTGGTCATGCTTATGGTGATGTGTGAAACTTGGGACATTTGAGAGAGTGAATAAATCCTAGAGCAATTTAGTGATCAGGTAATCTAGCACTCAAACTAAACTCTAGGGAGTGAAAGGGGGACCATTAGAATTAATGATTATGCTGAAGCAATTTCTAAAAAAAAAAAAAAATTCCCAGAAGTATCCTGGGAAAGCTGTAATCTATATGAACTCTAAATTTGAAACATGGTTTCTTCAATGCAAGATGGCACGTAATGTTTAAACCAGAATAATCTTTATGAATTCAGTAAAAGATATGTGTAGCAAACCAGCCCAGGAAACTTCTAAACATAGCACACACTTAACTTCTGTCTTTATAATTATATAGCCTCAAACCAGGTGCTATAGTCCAGATGTTTGTCCCATTGAAATGTTATGTTGAATTTTGTCCCCAGTGTTGGAGGCAGAGCTTAATGGTAGGTGTTTGGATCATGGAGTTGGATGCTTCATGAATAGAATAATGTTCTCCATGAGGGGGTGGTGAGTGAATTCTCATTCTATTTGTTCATGTGAGAGGTGGTTGTTAAAAAGATCCTGGAACTTCTCTCCCCTCTCTCTTTTGTTTTTTTCTTTCCGTATGTGATCTCTGTACTTTGGCTTCCTTTCACCTTCTGCCATGAGTAGAAGCAGCTGGAGGCCCCCACCAGAAGCCAAGCAGATGTCAGTGTCATACTTCTTGTACAGCTTGCCAAACCATGAGCCTAATAAAACTCACAGAAAATGTCCTCCTGGAATATTGCTTAGCTGCTGTTGTGGCTCACATGTATGGAAAAACAAACACTCTGATACTCAAAATAGTGGATGGAAATTAGGTTGGTATTCAAGTCTTGATATGGAACTGGGAGAAATTATACTAGAGGTCAATGGGAAAAGACTCAAACATTACATAATGGATCTATTAGAATAGCTTTCAATTTAAAAATTGCTATAGAAAGGTAATGGAGTGACAGGGTAGTACATCAAGCCAACATTTTAAAATACTAGAGAACTAGAATGAAACATATTACCTCAAACCAGAATACTGAGTGTTACAACAAAATAAAAGAAGTGACCAGTTCACTTTGTCAGTGGAGAACTACTGGGAGAAGAATCACGAGCAAAAGGAAGGTGAGACACAAGCTATTTCTTCAAAGAGATTATGTAATTTCCAAATCTCAGAGTTGGGTTTGGCATGAAACATTTCACCAGGGAAGCACGTGAGTGTTTTTCTCAAAGCATTAGTTTTTAGTCTACATCATTCAACCTTGATGACTCAAGTATCAAAATATATCGTCAAAAGAATGACTTCATATATGGGAGATGGATAACTCAGGGTACAGGGAGCTCTTAGCTTTCTAATTCAGGTAACTAATTGTAGGTACTGAGAAATATAACTGATAGTTGTATTGACTTAATATAAACTACACATGGCTTGGGAGAAAATTTGCATTATGGTTTTATGCTCCTTGTTGAGTGAACACTGTAGTAAACTCTAAAGCTACTCTTTTTGCAGGAGTGCAGTTAGTTTTGAATGACCATTTTTTCAAAGACCTAAAATTTCAATAAGGAAATTATTTGACAATAATTTATCTACTACATCCCCTACCACCACTCTTGGCTATAACATGCAGCAATCAGCTTGGTACTTTTCTGGAAAGCACTGAAAATAATATATATATATAATATTTATATATTATATATATATTTTTAAAAATATTATATATATTTTAAAGTGTGTATCTGTGTTTGTGGGAGGGGTTGTCTTTGTACTTTTGGGCTGCTATAGCAAACATAGGATAAACTGGGTGGCTTATCAATGAGATAAATGTATTTTTCATAGACCTGGAGGCTAGAAAATCCAAAAATAAGGCACTGTCAGATTCAGCATCTAGTCAGAGCACTCTTTCTGTTTCATAGACGGCCATGTTTCCACTGTGTCCTCACATGGCAAGGGCGTGAAAGATTGCTCTTTGACCACTTTCAAAAAGAGCACTAATCCAGTTCATGAGGAATCCACCTTTATGAATTAATCACTTCCCATAAGTTTCATTTCCAAATATCATCACATTGAGGGTTAGGTTTTGACATACACATTTTAGGGGAATACATACATTCAGTCTATAACAGGAATATTAATAAAGTCAAGGAAAGAAATTGACTTGTTTGTTTTTAATGTAATAAAGCACAAAGTTGTTCCAAAAGGCTTTTCATCTTGATTTTGCAAAACTTTATTTCCTAGCTGTTGTATAGAAGACTGACCAAGAAGGGCTATTTTCCTTCACCCATTACTCCCACGGGCAGTGCCTGAAAAGTAATAATCTGCATGAGAACCAGTGAAAAAGGAGTACATTCTGAAGATAAGACAGTGGAGATTTAAAGTAAGGAATTAATGACAGTGAAAAAGAGAGAGAAAATGTTATTATTTTGTTTTTCTAAGGAGAAAATTATATAAACTGAACAGATAAAATTGGATACAGAAATGGAGAAATGTCAGTATCTCTCTTGCACCATCTGCTGTGAGGCACATGTGCTCTATTAAAAAGTTCTAAGATTTCTTAGTAATAAAGTATATCTTCTCACCCTTTCATATGCTAAGGTCTTATATAGTAAAAATGTGACACATAGGTATCTGGACATAAAATTTCATTTTCAATTTATTTGAACTCTAGTATTGGTAAGTATAAAGGACATTAAAATGGAGGGTATCACATTACAAACATGGTTTGAGTGCTTGCCTGCTAAATGCAGTGGGCATGCTGGCTCAGTTGTTAAGTATTTAAATATATCTAAAATACACCATCTATTTAAAGTCTGGTGTTCACTTTTCAACCTCGGCAAATATTTGCTCTATTGAATTGTAATACTTTTATGTTTCCCTACTTCTTTAATTCAGTTATCTAGGGAGGTCATAAGCTGTTTATAAATATGAAGTCTTTTGTGAATATCCAGAATCGCCAAAGCATGAGCAAAAGCAAAAATGAAAACACAATTTAATTTGTCAAGCATGCTTTTTTAACAATCCATGAATATTGCAGGAAAAATTTAATCTTACTCTTAAAGTAAATGAATAACTACAATTAATTTTCCAGTTGTTTAAGTAGTCTTAGGCAGTTAGATATTTTCTGTGAAATTACATTTCAAATTTAACTTTGAAAAAGTATTTTCAAATATAACTCATGTATTATAATAAATTGAGAACTCATGCCATTTTGGAAAACTATGGATAAATGATATCAACTTTAATTTATTCTTCTTATAGAAAGACCTAGCTCATATTACATTTTGTGTTTTTTATTATACTTTGAAGTTTAATTTATTCCTTATATTTTAGATAAAAAGCTTTTGGTTGTAGATAAATTAGATTCTTAAGAAATAGATTCTGTCTGATTCCAAAAGCTTTTATTTATGGTAAATCTTTTTTTTATTATTATTATACTTTAAGTTCTGTGGTACCTATGCACAAGGTACAGGTTTGTTACATAGGTACACATGTGCCATGTTGGTTTGCTGCACCCATCAGCTCATCATTTACATTAGGTATTTCTCCTAATGCTATCCCTTCCCCAGACCCCCACCCCCCAACAGGCCCCAGTGTGTGATGTTCTCCTCCCTGCGTCCATGTGTTCTGGTTATTCAACTCCTACCTATGAGTGAGAACATGCGGTGTGTTTGGTTTTCTATCCTTGTGATAATTTTCTTAGAATGATGGTTTCCAAGCTTCATCCATGTCCCTGGTCATCAGAGAGATGTAAATCAAAACCACAATGAGATACCGTCTCATACCAGTTAGAATGGCGATCATTAAAAAGTCAGGAAACAATAGATGCTGGAGAGGATGTGGAGAAATAGGAACGCTTTTATACTGTTGGTGGGAGTGTGAATTAATTCTACCATTGTGGAAGATAGTGTGGTGATTCCTCAAGGATCTAGAACTAGAAATACCATTTGACCCAGCGATCCCATTACTGGGTATAAACCCAAAGGATTATTTATGGTAATTCTTAATTTGTTATTTTATTATTAAGAAGTGGCTGCTTTAATACAAAAACACATGTCATTTTTAGTGTGCTAAGAAATATACTACAATGTCTTAAGTATTGAATTATAATAAATATGATTTTAATTTTAAAATCTCATGTTTGAAGCTTACTGTGTGTAATTTAAACGTATGTATTTATTATATATATTAACTTATCTTTTATCATATTTGAGGGTTTTTTAAATTGGAAGTTTATTTTTATGAAGACTGTCAATATTTGTTTTTATATTGTAGACACTGAAATACATACAAATAGACACCATTCACCACTAAAGTTTTAAAAATATACTTCTTTGGGTCATAAACATCTCAACCTGATGGCCATTACATTTGATACCTGTAATATATTTCTAGAATTGCTGGAAGCCACTTCTCATTTGAAAGATTCGCTTTCTTGGAGTTTTTTCTTTTCTGAGCCTGTCTACCATATAATTTCAACTTGAACTTTTATTAATATACCTTACCTTGTTTCCTTAGGTGGATAGCATAGGTTTGAACATTTCCTGTTGTTGGAATTTCTTGTTTGATTTGGTATGTGACTTTCTGTTTTTATTTCTAAAGGGCCCCTATGTTTAATTTTTAGAAACCTACTCTCGTCTCTTTTTTGAAAAGATGGATATTTGTTTCACTCTTCTCTCTTACATGCATCTGATAGGGATGGGCCACTTACAGGTATTCATGTATAAAGAGAAGATATTACTCATTTATGGCATACAAAAAATCCTCTTGCTGATTAGGATGTATAGTTCAATCAGGTTAGTCTTAGTTCACAAGCTAGAAATTACACTTGGAATACCTTGTTGAGTAAATATGTATCTTGTTGAGTAAATATGGCTATTAGGAACTAGACCTGAGGTCTAGAAAACAAAGTTATTTTACTCCTTATTTAAGCTACTTTTCACTAGATTGTGCTGCTATTCCAAAGGCATTTTTTAATATTTTTAATAAAAGCCATGGTATTAACATGTTTGAATACAAGATGAGAAATATTCAAAGTGTAATCAAGCAGTAAAAAAATTTTACACTACTTTCTCTGTGAAATAACTAGAGTTTGAGGTTTCTTTCTAAATCACTTTTTAATAAAAAAGCTGTGTTTTATAAAATTTATTTTTTCCTTCCATTCTCTAGTGTGACAATTTTGGTGTAACATTTCCAAGTTTTGAAAACACGAGTCTTAAATGTGTTCTTTGTGAATTCATTTGACTGTGTGACCTAGAAATCCAGTTTTTCAATACGTCTTTAACAAAATCAATAAATGTATAGCTACCTAGAGAATAATTTATCGAGGCTTTTTTTTTTTTTAGACAGAGTCTTGCTCTGTTGCCCAGGCTGGAGTGCAGTGGCGTGATCTCGGCTCACCGCAAGCTGCGCCTCCTGGGTTCAGGCCATTCTCCTGGCTCAGCCTTCAGAGTAGCTTGGACTACAGGTGCCCGCCACCATGCCTGGCTAATTTTTTTGTATTTTTAGTAGAGACAGGGTTTCACCGTGTTAGCCAGGATGGTCTCCATCTCCTGACCTGGTGATCCGCCTGCCTTGGCCTCTCAAAGTACTGGGATTACTGTCATGAGCCACCGCGCCGGGCCAAGGCTACTGTATTTTTAACTGTACATGAAAAATTTTATAGAAGTTGGATTCATTACATTATGATAGAATATAAATGCATGGTATATTAGATATTTCTGTTTTATTTTAGTTATGACATTAATGCTTGACCTTACTAATATAGGCAGTAAGAATATTTTTTAAGGTTTAGAATACTGCTTTTAAGATAATAAACTATATATTTTGTATTTTAATTTGTAAGTTATATTTCTACTCCCAATAAATATAGTTTATACTTTCAAAAGATAATGAGATTTTAAATACATTAATACTAATTTTATCAGCTGAAATTTAACCCAGCTTAATGCTAAAATGTAAAACTGAATTGATTTTGGCAGATGGCAATGTTTGGTAGACTAAAAATTCTCAAGTATTCAATGATAAATAATTTCTCCTTCCAAGTAAAACTGAAAGATTATATAGTTGTATTTTTATGCAAAACTAGTTTGGCAATGAGAAATTAATTTTTCAAAAAATCAGGTATTATAATAATATTTTAAGTATATGTAGATATATACATATATTTGAAGTTTCTGTTATTAATCTAAATAATTTTATTCTTATGATGATTTCATATGTTAAATAAACTTTGCCATTTTTCTTTTGTTTTAAGAATTTCTTCTTGGAACCGCCAGTTGAATACAAGAAGTTCAATAAAAAGCAGATTAAAATCCCTCTCACAAAGACATCTATTCTTAAACCAAACTCAAGATCCCCAAAACAACCTTCTACTAGGTGACATACAGGTGGTGAATGAAGATGACTACTTATTTCTAAAACAGCAGACCAACATTACGTTGTCTAGGGCCTTTGACACCCAAATTTTCTCCCATCCCACGTATAAGATGACTGCCCAACTATCAGCCAACTGGCAATGAAACCTCAGCAAAACCATAAGTCTCTTCAGATTTTCCTCTGATCATTGCTATTGTCAAAGACACAGCCACATAACTTCTGCCTGAAAAGTACAATCTTTTAGCACTCCTCAGCCTTTGAAGGCAAAGCAAATAAACCCTCAGAGGCTTTCTAATTTTAGCAACTCTTGTGTACTCTTTACTCCAGTATTATCATATTGGGGAAGTAGACGGACTAAGATTCTATCAAACCTCAAAACTCTACATTTGGATATTTTTGTAAACATATTTCTTGAGACTATGGAACTTAGTTTCTTATCAATCTGGGCAGTTATTCTTGAATTTGGTCCAACAACCAAATAAATGAATCCTTATTTTATTGCCTTTCTAATTATCAAAGCAAGTTTTAAATAGTTATCATAAAATGCTATATCCCTTTCCTAAAACATATCAGTAAAAATATATTGGAAAGAGTTTGGGATGAGATAGATATCAGCTTTTAGTATAGCTGCAAGATGATGGTCCCGGGTGAAAACTCACTGACCCAGCATAGTGACCACATCAACTCAGGCTAATATTAGACTTCAAACTCAAATGAGTCTGGCTGAACTAGTTTACTGCATATTTTAACCTTTTCTTTGTATATAAATTAGAATATTTGAAAAGGCTTTAATGTTAAAAGCAAACAGCTCTATGTTTTAAGGAAAAACAGTGATTTGGCAAATAGTTTAAATCAAAGATAAAGTTAATATTTTGGTTGATGCCAATATATGCTCATATAACCATGACCAATGTTGCATCATAGAAATGAAGATTTTTTTATCATGTAAGAAAAAAAAATATGCAGGGAATGTGTCACAGACAAACTTAAAAAGCATTTTGTTTATTTATATAGCTGTATATTAAAAGCTTAAGCTCTAACTCACGTGTTTTCAATGTGAGCTGATTTCCATGTTATGTTAATAGGTCCTAATATTTTATTTGCAGTTTATTATATAAGTTGTGTGTTCAGTTAAAAGAAAAGTGCTATTTTTAGATCAGAGAAAGACGCATGTTACATGTACCTGAGTATCCACTGATCCTCTCAAAGAATCCATAATAGCCTACTAAGATGATATTCTTATGTCATATTTTAACTTCAAGAATATGGTTTCATCAAATCATTTTAAGCAGTTTCAAACTCAAATACAGTACGACATGTTTTCAGTTGAGGTATTATGAAAATAAATATATCAAATTTTAACACTACATATTTTGTTTTAAGAGCCTGTACCATTGTTCCAAAACTAACTTACTTATATTAGTATTCCAAAGACTGAATAAGCTAAGAATGGATTACTGCTGCTGAAGTTTTAGGATTTGTTTACTAGTGACATTCTTACCTCTTTAACTTTAATTCCAATATATTTATCATTATTTTGGTGGTGAGAAGCAACAACTATTTCTTACTTTACCATGTGTTTATTGTCGATTCCTTTTACTATTTTCATTTGAATTTGTCGTAAAGCTATTAAAGATGGAATTTTAAATAATTTTTATCCTCAATAACAAAATAAACAGCATCATATATTGTGCCATGGTGAGTTACAAGCGTTAAAGTATTCATTATTCAGAAAGACTCTGTACACCACATACGGTTTGATGTAATCTGCAGTTATGTAAGAGTTGACATGGCAAGATTGTAGCTCAGAGAGCTGACTTACTTGTCTGATCAAGCTCCTAGTAAGTAACAAAGTAGTTATCTATACTCATATCCATTTTACTTCTGGGTTTTCCTAAACAAATGGTACTGTGTCCTTTAATTATTTCCTGGAATTATACAGTTTGATTCAGACCTTGGATAAATCTGAGCTACCAATATTGCTTTTGTTATATAACTGTCTATATTATAAAGATTTATATCCACCTCTGTTCCAACACTTTAGCTTGTACAAATGAGAGCATTTCGTTGAAACTACTGGTGGGAACTAAATGAAAATCTTAAATGCTATGTTACCAACACCTTTCTCTCTCTTAATTTTAAATCTGAAATTCCCAATTACTTTATAATTCTAAAATATTTGCTTTTATAATCTATAATATCTCTTATTTAATGAATGACATTATAAAATTTAATTTAATATAAACAAGTGAATTATTTAGTTTCTTAGAATTAGAAAAACAATTTGGAGCAATATGAACAAGCGTGTGACAGAAATTTTACTTCTATGATGTTTCCTTATGCTCTCTTCCCTCCCTCCATTTTCCATGCCCCTTAGACTTAGAGACATGAAATCAGTTCTGGCCAGTGGACACCAAGAATAAATGTGTCACTTCCAGACAACGGCATTTAATACCTAGTATGTGATCTTTCTTTTCCCCAGCTTTGAAGAATCCTGTGAGTATATATTAAGAAAATAGAGACTCATGGATATACCCTGATGATTAGCAAGAAATAGAACTTAATAGGGTTAAGCCACGGAGATTCCAAGGTTTATATTTTACTGCTGTATAACCTAGTTACTAATATAGAAACAGTTATTTTTGTTTAGGTTTTGTTTTTATAGACTATATTATTGTATTTCTTTTCATTATATCTTATTTTAAATTAGAAATAACTTGATATTATATTGCTTTCAATTTTCACATCCTATACCGTAATTTTGTTTTTCTTTGCTTGAATCACATAGAAATATTTTTGAGCAACTACAGTAAGGCACTCTATAAGTTTTGAAGCATTATGATAAGGCATTTAGGGAAAACAGAGAGTGAGCTACTTAACTTTTTTTTAGCAAGGTCAGGAATTGCTCCCTAGAGTAGATGACACCGAGGCCTGGGCTTAGAGATGGATGGACGTTTTCCAGTGATATAACATGGCTTAGTTCATGTCATGCAAGAAACGAGAAATAAGAGAAGTTGTAAGTATAAAGAACTAAGAAAATATAAAGGGGCTCTAAACATGTTTTATTATTGAAACGAAGGGAACAAAACAGATAATTCGGTTGCTGATGGGGATGTACCATTAATTTACTTTGTCTTAAAATGACCGTCTTTTTGATATTGAGGAATCTGGCTCCTGGTTTAAAACTTACAGGTGATTATTCAGGCCTGGCTACAGACCTACAAAAGTCTACAGTATACTATTAATGCTGTACCTATTCTTTGAAAGCAACTTGCTTTCCAATTTGGAAGGGGTCTCCTAACAGTCTGCAAAGGTATTTCCTGGCAGGCCTCACAGGAAAGGCGGTGCACCGTGCACACTACGTGCTCCGTGCACAGCCAATACGCTGCTGTCTCTGAAAGGAGATGCAGTCAAGGACTCAGGATTCCCGGGCCAGCCATGCTGTTACATGACCCTCTTCCTCCCTATCTGAGGCCTTGGGCTGAGGTCCTCTTCAGGTGCCTCTGCTGAGGCCTTTGTAAGGGGAAAGGAAAGAACTTTTTGTTTGTTTATTTTTGTTTTAGACGGAGTCTCGCACTGTCGCCTGGGCGGTGGTGCGATCTCGGCTCACTGCAACCTTCGCCTCCCGGGCTCAAGCGATTCTCGTGCCTCGCCCTCCGGAGTAGCTGGGACTGCAGATGCGCACCACCACGCCCAGCAGATTTTTTTTGCATTTTAGTAGAGATGGGGTTTCACCATGTTGCCCAGGGTGGTCTCAAACCGCTGAGCTCAGGCGATCCGCCGGCCTTGGCCTCCCAAAGTGCTGGGATTACAGGCGTGAGCCACCACGCCTGGCCAGGAAAGAAAAATCTTAAAGACACTTTTCCCCATTCTGACTTAATATCCAGTATTTTTCCACGTCAAGCCTTTCCCTCTCATCCTTTCTCCTTCCTTCCACTTCAGGGTCCATAAAACTACCAGAGACTTTTGTTCTGGGCTCCCTGAACAATGAGACAGCCCACCTGTCTGCACTCATTCTTTGCTCTCCACTGCAGCACTGTTCCAAGGGGAAGAGGCAGGTTCTCTCGATTTAAACTCTTGCCAAACCATCGCAGTCACTGATTTAAATCTTAAGTCTTTCATTTTTGTCTTGCATTAATCAGTTACTCCAACACCTGACAACTTATTTCTTTCTCTCTCCCTTCTCAACTGAGCTCCTGACAGACATCTTTTATGCTACAGATTAAATTATAAACCCAGGTAGCAGACGACATAGTAGGTGTGGTGTAGTTTGCATTCAACAACCTACAGTTACTATCAGTGTTTAACCTACTTTTTAAAAGCAACTTGCTTTTCAATTTGGAAGGTGTCTCTTGACAGTCTGCAAATAGTGCAGCCTAAGGAACATCATTATGTAGTAGCATGAGGACAATTTTACAAATTTATCTTTGATTTTCTTGTAAGCATATGTCTTTCCTGGAAATCTAGGGTGTATCTACTTTTTGCCAACCCTTTGTTATTAGAATTGCATCATCAATATAGTGGACAAAGGTGTTGTCCTTTGGGACATTGAGATTATCTTGTTATTTGATAGTAAAATTATAACATAGAGTAGAGAGGTTATATAACAATGAAGTAAAACATAGAAGGATATTGTTATACTGGCCAGCTGAAAACATGTTGCCTTCTGTGTTCACAGCCCGTTGGTACAGACCAAAGAAAAGTTTCCAAACTGTCAGTTTCATGTCTATTGATAAATCTATGTTGATTTTCTTCAGTAAGTAAACTACACTGTAGGAACAACTATAATTGAGTTCATCATGTGGTTAAGTTTATGATGATCCACTGGTGTTCTCCAGGATCCCTACCTATTCTGCAGAGGCTAAACAGGCAAAATGAAAGAGGTTAAGTTAGCTATCCCAAATCTTGCTTATCCCAGGAATGGTTATTGTCGTGGATTTATTTCTTGTTTAAGGAAATACACTTCCAGGAGTTTCTTCAGTGCCATTTAAGTCGCTACAGTTCTCATTATAGGGAGCAATGTAGGAATTGAAAGCACACGCCAACTGGTAAATAACCACAGGATGTATTAACACAGGATGGGTTCAAGTATCCACCAGGAACCCTCTGAGATGGTCTTCTGTCAATACTCTTTTTTCCACCAACTTTAAAGTTTCACTATAGTGGATTAGACTTTCATTTTCTGACCAAGGTATGTCACTAGCTAATAACAATATCATAAATCCTTTAATCTGTTAGAGACCTAAGCAGTGCTGGTCAGTTTCAAAATCTCTTTACTCACTTTAAACTTTCAGGTTGAAAGACCTCATTTTCAAACAGAGAGAAAATACATTGCCACAAAGAGAAAGAATAAATCCCCCCAGCTCCCCTTAAGCAATAATATTTTTTTAAAAAACTCTAATAACTGGATTCAGTTAAATTGGTCAGAAGGTTTCAAGGCAAGAGAGAACTGGGATAAGTATCCTAGAGTAAAGGATTTTTTAAGTTGCCTATTTTTAGTCCAACTGATTGCTTCATCCAGGTGATAGATTTTCTTTTTACTATTGATTTTAGGCATATTTAACTGCATTATATATAATATATTCAGGTAAAATTTAACTTAGCTCTTTGGATATGAATAGAAAGCCTTGTTTATTTGAGAAACTTGGGGAAGTTTACAAACTACTCAGTTACTTGTAAGCCATAAAGATTTCTTATGAAGATAAATGAAAACATTATATATCAATTAACAAATTCCTTTGTAAAGCCCATGTCCTGGTCTGGCACAAAAACTACTGGAAGAAAAAGGATATGCCTATGTGAAGAAATATCACAACACCAAAGTCCAGATAAGACTAATTTACCTGTGCTTATATAGCTTTGTAGAGTCTAAAATCCAGGCTGAAACTCTCACACAGCTCCACCTAGAAAAAAATTAAGGGATTCATTTGTACAATGATCTTATCCAAGATTGGTTTCTAATTTTTACGGCATCAAATTCTCCCTTTTCCTGAGAATGAGATAGCAGAGATGTCACATTCTTTCACAGAAAAGCAGTCACAGCCCCAGGAAAATTGAAATTCACATCAGGAAAAGATGTGAATCTATTTTTAGCTTACTCTATTTTGTTATATTTTACTGTATCAAAATAAATTACTAGTGATGCTCATATTCTAGCTTATATTCAACTTAACTGTTATTCCTAAATTGCTTGCTATATTTTATAAGATATTAATAAACATATACATCTTAAATATTATGCTATTATTTTATGCTATATAATTTTGTAATATTTGTATAGTCACCCTTTGAACACAAGAAAAAAGTACTTCCTTTTAATGCACTTTACCATTGTTTTACTATTTTATTATTTGAGCTTCCCATCAACTGATTCTCTGCATATTACTGCAATCTTTCTTTGGATAATAGTTTTATCCAGCATATATTGGTATTAAGATGAGCCCTTCACTCTCATCTTAAATAGTATTACTGGTTTTTTTAAATGATCAATTTTAGACTAGGCTGCTCTCCAAAACCATCATGACTTGGCCCCATAATTCTTTTGAGTAATCAGAATCTTCCAGCAATGAACTCCCTGAGTAAAAGTTCAGTGCACCTTTGATGACATGCACTTATTCTTTTGGAAAAGGTATTAATACTTTCAAGTCACTTGGGCACCATTTGCTCTATATAGCCACATGGCGGTTTCACATCTTAGTGCTGAAATTGTCATGTAATATTTGGGTGGAATAGGATGATAAATAAGTAAAGGGTGAGTCTTTTATAAGCTTATGAGTCTCTTACATATCTTCCCCTGTTTCTGCCCTCTCAGGTCTCAGATTATTATTTGCAATTAAATATCACCTCTTTACTGGCCTTATTCCTTGAAATTTAGACCTTCTTAATTTCTCTAGACCAACGGCAAATGCTGCATACCTGAATCCTCAATTAATTTGTCTGAGAGTAACTTCCACACCTTCGACAGCATTCTATTGCTTAGTATGCTTTTAGGGTAGATTTCTGCTCTTATTTTGAATATTACAAGAATCGGTGAAATCTCAAACAGAAATGGAATTAGCTGAAGCTGTGAGAAGTTTCAGAAGACTTTGTACTCAAATGTAATTTTGAAACATTGAGAAGCACTTGCAAATTTTGTTGATTGACTTGTTTACATGGAGAGATGAATTCTCCAAACTGAGCAAAATATGGAATGGGTTAATAAAAATAAAAACTAGAACACAAAATCTTTGAAATGCAAATAAAGTGTGGTCTATTTTAGGCCTTTCTAACCTATCTAGCCTATGTTGAAGCAAATTCCTAATAAGAAAAATCAGGAATTATTTAACCATTCTAGCCTATGTAGAAGCAAATTTCTAATGATAATAAATTGGGTTTAGAATTGAAGCAGTATTTAATAATCACAACATTTTATTTATTTGTTTACTATTTTTTATTTTTTAATTGAAACAGAGTCTTGCTCTGTCACCTAGGCTGGAGTGCAGTGGCGCAATCTCGGCTCACTGCCAACCTTCACCCCCCAGGTTCAAGCAATTCTTCTGTCTCAGCGTCCAGAGTAGCTGGGACTGCAGGTGCCCACCACCATGCCCGGCTATCTTTTTTGTATTTTTCGTAGAGATGGGGTTTCACCATGTTGACCAGGCTGTTCTCAAACTGCTGACTTTAGGTGATCCACCTGCCTCCGCCTCCCAAAGTGCTGGGATTACCAGCATGAGCCACTGCTTCTGCCTGACAAGATTTTTATGGATATCTAACTTTCATAACAGTTTGAAAACAAATCATCATGTGTCCTGCAATAGAAGTGTAGAGTGAAGATTTCCTTTTGTGTCATTTGTTTGTTTTGCTCCATATGACTATTATGGAATACACTCAGAAAATAAATGTATATCATCTATATTTTCTAAATCATCAAATGTTACATTCAGTAATATGCTGGTAAATGCTTTATCATTTGCATTATAATGTAGAATTTCTTGAATTTTGCCACGTTCCATTTTATATGATGTAAATACTTCTCCAAGACCAAATTTATGCTACCCAACTGATGTCTCTGGAGTCATTCCAAAATGTGAAGAAATACCCTAAATTGGCTCTCATAAGATGAGAAAAGTCAGTTTCTACCCAACAATTGTGTCACTCATGGTGCAGATACATTAGAATGCTATTACTATGAGGCTAACATGATAGCACAAGGATTTGCCTTTCTTTTTTTTTTCCCCCAGTTGTTTACATTTTTTATCTCTCCATGTGAACTTTTAGAATCATCTCTGTACATATGTTCATTTCCTCTAACATATCTTTATTGTATTTATACATCACAATCTGTCCTATTGGGAAATGATGCTATCGTGCAACTGGCAAAAGTGCATGTAATAAGAAGTGGCTTCCCAGTAACATGAACAAACTTAAATCTATCAGTCCACAATACTGAACCTATTCACTCTTCTTACTAGTGCATTTATCTTTCCAAACAATAACAGACTCTTATGATCATTCAGAGGCATATTAACTAGGAAAGAAAAGACTAATTCCATTACATTCATTTTTAAAATTTTATTTTACTATAAGCTCTGTGATACTTGTGCAGAACATGTAGATTTGTTACACAGGCATACATGTGCCATGGTGGTTTGCTGCACCCATCAAACCGTCATTTAGGTTTTAAGCCCCGGCTTCATTAGGTATTTGTCCTAATGCTCTCCCTCTCCTTGCTCCCCATCCCCCGACAGGCCCTGGTATATGTTCCCCTCCCTGTGTCCATGTGTTCTCACTGTTCAACTCCCACATAAACACATTGAGCACTGTTTCTGACCATTCTCTGTTCTTATGTTTTCTATTATTTTCATTGCCATGGGCTATGGAAAGGAACACTTGTGTTATTCACTTTGCAGAGTGGTTGTGAGACAGAAATGTGTTAATATAGCAAAGAGTTAGAAAAATGCCTCAATGTAATAAGTGCTATATATGTCTTTACATTACTAAAATATTTAGATTCCACATATTGTGCTTAGGAATGTAGATTAAGAGATAATAAAAGTAACACGGAAGTATGCAGAACTTAGAATGTGTAATTTTTCTTATCACTCTGCAGGTATTAACTTATTCTGCCCTTCCCAAACTGCTATCATGTGGGTTATATTATTTTATCTTTTATACAGGTGAGAAAACTGCATTTCACTGAGGTTATTAAATAAGTTTCCTGAGTTTAGGAAAGTGGTAAGTGTCCCATAAGAATTTGAAAACAGTAAGTCTGGCTAGTAAAATCTTTCCATACAATTTATCTAACCATCTACTGCATGTCTTCACAGAATATTGAATGAGAAGTAAAAAGATTCAGAGAACTAGGGATGCTAGAACGGGGATTCATCACATCGACTCAATGGCTGACCGGGATCCATTAAGAGGGGCTAACGCACATTTACTTCATGAAATAATTTAAAAATTCTTTGGAAGGATGGTCCAACATCACTGAGAGTCTTAACTGGAGTAGCTCCAAGGAAAGCTTTATTTTACTGCGTGTTGCTGAGTAGCCCAGTGGAATCATGTTCTGTTTGCCAAGGCTGGTAACTTGATTTTATGCTTTTTTCCGTATTTTCATCCTTTTTTCTTTTTGTACTTCTCTCTGGTTATTTTCTGTTGATGTAACTTTCAGTATAATGAAATTATCATCTGAGATGATCATGTACTTTTTAGATCTATTTTAATTTTTTTAGCTCTAGAATTTCCATTTGATTTTTTTCTATTTCTGTTCTATGGTAATAATCTCCATTTTATCACTATTTTGAATGACGTAACCACTATTAGTGTTAACTCTGCTTTTTATAACTCCAATATCTTGGACATATTTTGGTTTGGCTTTATTTTCTGTTTTTTTTGTTTGCTTGTTTGTTTGTTTGTTTTTTGACACAGTCTTACTCTGTCGCCCAAGGCACTGGCTAGATCTCAGCTCACTGCAACCTCTGCCTCTCGGGTTCAAGCAATTCTCATGCCTCAGCCTCCTGAGTAGCTGGGACTACAGGCGCTTTCCACACACCACACCAAAAAAATATACAATTTTTTTGTATATATAGACCAGGTTTCATGTTGCCCAGACTGGTCTGGAAGTCCTGAGCTCAGGCAATCTACCCGCCTTGGCCTCCCAAAGTGCTAGGATTACAGGCGTGAGCCAGCGCACCTAGCCATTTTCTGTTTTACACCTTGATCTTTTGTTTGGCATTACTCATTAATCTTGAAATGTTTTAATGAATGCAAGATATTGTGCATGAGGAAAATTCAAATGTAAACATTCTCTCAAGTCTATCTTCTCCCTAGGAGCAAAGGGGCAGATCATCACATTCCAGTGACTCCTTTCTGAATTGCAATCTTACAACGTTTGGGCTATCTCCAGTTTATTTTGCACTCCTTAAATATTTCCTTATGGGATCCATACTCAATTTGGTATTTCAATTTTAAGTTTTATTTATTTATTTGTTCATTTATTTATTTATTTATATTAAAAACCACCCTCTTTTCAGAGTTCTGAACTCCAATATTAGTCCCCTTAACAACATATATCTCCTAAAAATTCCTCTTTATTTTTTTTCTTTTACTTTCCCTTTGGCTTCTTTACCTCACATCCTGTGAAGCTTAACAAGCAGCAGATGTCTCCATAGAAAAACAAAGTACCAGGTTCTCACCTCTGCTTCTTCCTTTTTTCTTTTATTCAAGCTCTTGGATCTTTACGTCCTATCTCCCTAGAGAGCCTGGAGTGCCACTTTCTATTTCCATGTGACTCTGGTTACTCCTATGAAATACTCTGCATATTAGTAGCTGTCTCCTCTGTGGCTTTATAAGATATGAGTTGGCAAATTCTCCAAGAGGAAAAGCAGCAAGCAGAATACAGGGCTCAGCTTAGTAGGTGTTTCTTCTCTGTTGGATATTATTTAAAGATAGCATGTGAACACATTTCTAAGCTCCATCTAGTTCCCTGAAAGTTTTCACTGTAAAGAAGCAGCCATGAAACTTTAGACTTATTAGCTTGTCAATAAATACAGAGGAGATTAAAATCAAGATTTAATGAATTCCAGCGCTCTCTAAATATTAGCAGATTCCATAATGTGTTATCGGAAAAACAGTAGTGATCCAAATTTAGAATTTGCTATGAGAGTTGAATGCAGATTTTCTATTAGATGTCATTATTAATTTAGATATTAAAAATGACTAACACATACAGTTTAAAAAGTTTGGAACAAGGGTTGATTCTGAGGGAGGTAGCAGCCAGTAAAAGCCTGAAGAGATATGAAATTTTATTATCAGTCTCTGAATACAGCTGGAGAACAGAGTATTACTGGGAAATAAGTAGGAATAATAAAAATCAAAAAGAAGATTATAAAGAGCGTTTTACATCATGATGAAAGCAGTCTATTAGATGTTGTTCTTGTTACAATAACAATAAAAATTATTATTATTACTCTAAAGACAATCAAAAGTTTCAAGCACAGGTAAAATAAGTAGATTCGTTGTTTAAAAGTGATATTAAGTGTCAGAGCACAGAGGTATCACTGTTGATGCTTGTTTTTAGCTGTTTGAAATGAGGCTAGTTGTCTAATATTGTTGAGATTTTGTACCTCATCAATAAAAGTGTTATTTTTACCTTCCCTATAAGTCTCACTCATGTATTAAACATGATATATTATAGAATAAAATAAATTAAAATATTTATAAATAACTGCATAAATGCAAGACACTAGATATTATGATACACTGACACAATCCAATATTTGATTTTTTTTATTAGATACCACACTGTCATTAAAATACGTTGAGTTTATGGTCAATGTTAGTACGTTAGATAAACTGCAGAGAAAGTCCATTCAAAAACACATATACTTGAGAAAATGCATGTACAGCAGCCAGAAATCACAGGATACTTACGTATTTAGCAAAGCCAAGATCCAAATTTACTTAAAATGCCCTCCCAGTGCTCAGATGCAATAATCTCTCATGCACATTGTAGAGAAGGTCATTGAAAAAAGTAGCTTCAGTTGTCTTATTAAAATGGCAATGAAACTAGTCAATATTACCAGACAAATGAGAAGGTGAAGACGTGTTTATATCTTCTCTAGAGCATGTCCAAATGTTATGGGACTACATTAAATAAAGTGTGTTCTGATTTCATTTCATTGACCCTGGGGAATATTTTCAATTCACCACCACTCTTACATCATTTCAAAATGCTCAGTGTTAATTCGAACTTGACTCCAGTTACTGTGGTGTTCATATTCTCTCTCTCTTTCTCTGTGTGTGTGTGTGTGTGTGTGTGTGTGTGTGTGAGAGAGAGAGAGAGAGAGAGAGAGAGACAGAGAGAGAGACATATACAGAGAGAAAGACAGAGAGATCTATCACCTGCTCGTATCAATAGAAAACATTATTTCATCCTTATGGTTTTTGAATGTCAATTAATTTTTGTCAAATATGCACAATAACCCTTTTCAGAAAAGACATTTATATTACCTTGCAGAGTCATTTGTATGTAGCTACTGGAATTTCAGATTTGCATAATCTATCTAGAATATTTGGTAAAGTTTATTTTTCACCTCAAAGCTATGAAATAATTTATGACATATCTATTGGCTGCAATATAATTTAGCCACAAATATTTTCTTCTGAATACACTTGATTGACATGGATAAATTGGCATCACATAAAATTTATTAAAATAGAAGATACACCATTTTAGGGATAACATGATACAAAATCCATAATAAACCTGGCTTTATCTCTGTTATGCATTTATTCATTCATTAACCTGTTCATCTGTCATCCAAAACAAAAAAATTAATGCCAGGCACAGTTTCATTTCCAAATGGTTCTGTTGCCTTCCTTTACTTGCATTTGATTTTTCTAGAAGTGATATGACCACCCCCGGCTAATTTTTTGTATTTTTAGTAGAGACAGGGTTTCACTGTTTTAGCCAGGATGGTCTTGATCTCCTGACCTCATGATCCACCCTCCTCGGCCTCCCAAAGTGCTTTGATGACAGGCATGAGCCATTGCACCCAGCCGCATTTTTTAAAGCTGTTTTTGTTGTTGTTGTTGTTTTTTTTTTTTTTTTTTTTTTAGCTTTTAATTCACCAAAGAGATTCCTGTGTATCCTTAAGATTTCAAAAAGGTTAAATATAAATTAAAAGTAAGAATCTTCCTCCAAATCTAAAATTTCTAAAAGAGAAAATTCTGACAAAAGAATTTTAATTTAGGCAGTTTTAATTTAGAAAGATATTGGTGATTTGCCATCTGATAAAGCTGCACTCATGTAAACTAATTTAAACTTTTGCCAACGAATTTAAGCATGTGAGCCTGTACCTACCTCCTCTCAACTGTGCTAACATTCTTATTAAACTTTTGAACTTTTCTATTGTAATAGTTAAAGCAAAATTTAAAAAAAAGTCATGTCTTTATGTATGAGTGTTTTTTTGTTTGTTTGTTTGTTTGTGTTTTTGAGACGGAGTCTCTCTCTGTAGCCCAGGCTGGAGTGCAGTGGTGCAATCTCGGCTCACTGCAAATTTCACTTCCCGGGTTCAAGCGATTCTCCTGCCTCAGCCTCCTGAGTAGCTGGGACCCAGACATGCCCCAGTCCTCTCCTGATTTCACAGAAATATCACATAATTACTTACTCAAGCCCGAAACATAGGAGATAGTCTTGAGAAGTCTATGCCTGTTATAAGGCAAACCTCTTACAACAGCCTAGCATTTCTAGCAATACTTTTTCCTCAATACCAGACTTCAGGTCAAGCAACGACTATCCCAGATGAGCATCCTTGCCTCTACTCCTACACCCCTATAATAAACTCTTTTCCATAAAGCCTTTATATGATCTGTAAAATTCAAAAGTCCACATAGCCCAGTGGGTATGCAAGATTTGGACTCAGATTGTGTGAGTTCATATTCTGGCTCTGTCATTTATTAGAGATGCAAGTTTTGGAGACAAATTCTTAATTTTTCAAAACCTTCATTTTCTCACCAGGAAATAATAATGTCTCAATAGATATTTTTGGGAAATACTCTGATATGAGTCAAGCACCTGGGCCAATGGTTGGTAAATGATACAACTTTAATAAAAGTTAATTAGGGGATAAATTCAAAATTTTTCTTTCTGTACTTTAAATCCCTCCAAACTGCTTACCGAGAGTTTCTTCCATTGATCACATTACCAACCTTAGTCACACATGTTTTCTTTTGTTCCACAAATATTCAAGGGCTCTTCCTGCCTGAGAACTTTGCTCTTGTAGTCACCTCTGCCTGGAGCATTCTTCTACCAGATCTTTTCATGGCTTACTCTTTTCTTCAGGCCTTACTTCAAATGCTATTTTTTCAAGTGTCTCAGTCTTGATCTCCTTGTCTATTAGTCATATTCCATGAGACATTATTATTTTTTCCTGTTTCAGTTTTAGAATAAATCGTATCACCATCTACAGTTGTCATGCATATCAATTTGGGGCTTGTTTTCTGTCTACATTCTCCAGGAATCTAAACTCCAAGAGAGCAGAACTTTGTCCATCTTCTTCCATCATTCCCTAGACTACGGAATTGCATGTCACATGGCAGAGGCTCCATAAATATTTGTTGAAAGAATCCATATACGAAGGAAGAGTTCAGTGAAAAAAAAATGAATGAATGAATGAATTTCATCCACCAGGACCTTGAAATTCATTGGTAATGCCTTTGTGATTACCATCGGCAGTGCTCTGAGATGACAGCCTGGACATTGCTCCACTCAGAAATTCTGCTACACCCCAGCAGATTGCCTTTCTCAAGTCTTTAGGAGCATGACCACGTTTATATATGATGTGCTGGGTATAATGAGAAATTTTACCACGTTGGGAAAATTTTGTGATAGCAACATTTCTATAAAACTAGAATATCTAAACTTTGTAAAAGTAATATTGAAAAAATAGTTCATTTCCCAGTATGTATCCTCTATTGTCTTGATTAACAGGGTTTCAACTAACAGAAATAATTTTTAGATGTATTCTGTCTTCAAATTCTGTCTTTCAATTTCTGCTGTTTGCAGAAAAAAAGGCATCTAGTTACTAAGAGGAGAAAATAAAAATTCCAAGGCAAGTGCATTATGTTGTTGCAAATATTTGTTCTGGTTTATTAGTACAAAAGTCCAATTTCTTGATAAGACCATGTACTTTTGTATAGAAAACACTTAAATCACTCACTTTGCAAAATGTATACAAATATCAGCTTTTCATTTTACATGTATATAATGTAAATTTTTCTTCTGCTTATAGTATTTATTTAACTGATAGACTATTAAGATATATGTGTTATGTATACACAATATACAATACTTAATGGCCAATTTTAGGTTTGCTTTTTTTGTTTTTTGTTTTTTTTGGTCTTCTGTGAGTTACAGAGAATATTTTCAGCATACTTCGGAGTTTCCAAAAATGTAAACAAAGAAGAAGATGAATTTTGTTTAAGAAAATTCAAATACCTATTGAATGACTAATCAATTAGCTTTAGAGAAGGATATGAAACATATGTCCCTTATGATAAGATTGTTTTGCCAGGCTTCTAAAGAACAAGTATTATTCTTCATAATAACTTAAGTGCAGAAGTGCCAGAGAACAGTTCGTACACTAGCAAACTTCCATGTTTACCTTAGTATAATGGCTCTCCATTTTTAAAAGTATTTTATACTGGGCCCCTGTCAGGCACTTAAGCTTTCAATAGAAATAATTTTCTTCAAAGATATCTTTTTCTGTTGTTTTGTTCTTCGTGCAGTACAATTGACTTGCTTTATTGAGACAAATAAGATTTTAATTGTTTTTGTTACAAAAAATAACAGATTTCTTAGTATTTGGGTGTATAAATTAAAATATGGTCAGATGATCTGATGATATTTTTGAGATATATTTATTTACTATATTTCCAGTCTATAAGAACATAAAAGAATTACTGGCTTGCAAGAATAATATTTTGAAGGTATTTTTAGAATTTTAAATTATTAGAATAATGTGATGATTCCAAAAAAGTCACTGTATGTTCTCATATAGTAGATATCTCATTAAATAGTTTTATTTGTTGCTTCAAGAATTTTAAATCATAGTTACATTGAAGTTCTTGATGAAGATAATACGTTTTAAGGCCATATATTACTATATAAAGTAATAAAGTTTATTACTTAAAGTTCTATACTTTTTTATATAGTATTATAATAGTATTATATAGTAATACATGGTATATATAGTAATAAATAAGTATAGAGCTTATAGAACAAAGGAATTCTTATGCTATATGTTTATATTTTGAATGCTTGATTCAGAACTTGACCCATACTTTGAAATATCAAGAAATATATTTTTAAGAAATATGATTATCTTAAATTCACATTTCTGTATTGTGACTATTTTTTAAAATAACGAACTCGATAGATCCTGCTGTTTAGCTAAAGTGCTGGGTTGGAAAGGATGTCTCATCTTTTTACTTACAAATGTCAGAATTAGTGTGGGTGATTGTAGTAATCATTGACAATCTTATGTAAAAGAAGCCATCATTTTCTATTGAAATAAATAAGTAACATGGGTATCATTTTGGTATGTTTTTTCAGCCATGACTAATCATAGCTAATTTATAAATTTATATCATTTTAATCATTTCAGTACCAGAGTGAAGAATATGTTTTGTAAAGGTTAAACATAAGAAAATTAGTAAAGTTAATAAATTTAGCTAAATGTATTACTTTTAATTATAGTATATTAGTAATTTTAGTAATTATAGCATATTAATGGATATGCTATTACAGAGTAATTAGATTATAGTAAGTATGACAGAAAAAATTGAAAGTAATGACCAGCAGCACTAGTTGCTCTGTAAAAAATTGCCTATATTAAGGATTTTAATTCTCACAAAAATCTTGTGAGATAGGTTCATTATTATACCACGTATACATGAGGACAGTATTAATAAGTAACTTATCAAAGATGATATTGCTTACATTTTAATATAATTGGGATGTGATCACAGCCCTCAATATATATCAGATATAAGTATACAATATGTGATATACACGCATGTTTTAAAATCTGACATGTTTGTATTTATTTTATACATACATGCTCTTCTAATATTTTCTATATGTACATATATT
The DNA here is from genome assembly GCF_028858775.2 of Pan troglodytes. Lineage (NCBI taxonomy): Eukaryota > Metazoa > Chordata > Mammalia > Primates > Hominidae > Pan > Pan troglodytes. Next base: position 20,842,972 of record NC_072420.2, read on the forward strand.
TTTGGCAGACATAGACATACACATATACACTTAAAAACAAAGAGAAGATAATTTTTATATTTTACATATTTTACAAAAATATATTTGTCACTCTATGATTGAAGGTAGAATGCAACAGATACAAGCTTTAAGTTAAATTGCAAATAAACCACAACTTATTGTTATTCACCAATCTAACAATTAGCTTGTTGAATAATTTAAAATTATAGCTGGCCATAACAATACTAGCTAGTCCTAAGTAAATGGCTTGAAAACATACATGGTTCCAGATATTACAATAGGAAATCTGGTGCTACATTTCATAGATCATCCAGTAGAGGATTCAAACTGCTGTCTTTTTCGTTGTTGTTCTCTAAGAAGACTGGCAAACGAACTGCATATCAGGGCTTAAAACTGAAATTTCTTGTTCATATTTCAATTCCTTGTATTAAATTACATAATAAGGACAATTGTTAGTGATAGCAAGGAGAACGCAACAGATATTTCTTGTTCTTTAAATACTTCATAAACACATATGTTTCTATTACTTTTTTTCTATTTTGGAGTTTACGTTTGCTATTAATGCTTTACTTTCTGTTGAGATCTCTTAAAAAGTAAATTCAATGGAACAATTTCTGGGACATACGTATGCTACTAAAGTTCACTCAATATCTGAATCTACTAATAACTAGGGATAAAACTGAAAACATGTTATCAGAGAATAAATGGGAAAATGCAAGACCTACATTTTAATACTTCATTCTTTCCAACTTTCAAGTCATGGCTAAATCTTATTTAATATAAATTGATACAGAGCAAGGAAAATCAATTAAGTGTTACATTTTACTTTATGAAAAGACAAAACTTTGATATCAAATATTATCATTTACCATAAAATTAAATATAGACTACTTAACCAAATATTAAAAAACAAAGAATATCACACACAATAGAGTTTATGATAGTAATATAAATATGATGGGGTTATTAATATATTAATATGTTATAATATGAGTGAATTTGATGATATATTTATATATTGCCCACATTCTTAGAAAACTAGGATGAAAATAAATTCTTCAAAGGTAAAATGTAATTATATAAAGCAAGCAGCTTACATCACATTTAATATAAAAATGATAGAATGGCTTCTCCCAATAAGTTTTTGTGGAATGCAATTTGTCCAAAAATTTAATAAATTATCACAAATAAATTATCAATTACATACTAATACTGATTTTATTTTATTTTCCTTTTTTCAAAATAAACTTGATAAACTTTTTTGATAAACTTCTCCATGATAAATATGCAGGGCCTAAAACTGAAATTACTTCTTTATTTCTATTCTGTTTCTAATTTCTGTTTTTAACTACATAATTTATCGAAGTTTGTTAAAGAAATTCCAAATGAATAGAGCAACAGTGGAAATTGCATGGGTGAAGTGAGACAGGCATCCCCCATGTATTACTCCAAAACAGTAAATATCCCTGACTGTGCCCCCAAAATAAAGGAACTTCATAATCCTAGACTCCCAACAAACTTGTGTGTTTTAACTTAGAGTTTTCACAAAAAGTAATTAATTATAAGGAAATAATTCGTAGGCTTCTATCTGAACTTCAAAAATAATAATGTAACATAAACATAATATTTTAAAATATATATCTCATGATTATATAATAACATATTCTTCCATTAACACCCTCCTTTAGAGTTGTTATGAGCTTGTTTGTTTCCTCTGTAACAAAAGTTCCATCCCTGCTCCTGGGATAACCAGAGAAACACACGTTTTGGAGAACCAAAGCTACCTATTTGAAAGACAAATGCATAGCACAACACCAGGCGAGGACACAGGCTGCATTGCAGGTTCTAACAGCTCACCCCACCAAGCTCGGTGGGGCAGTTCACAAGCCGCCATGGCACTGCTGGTGCCTTGCATTGGCATACATTCGCCTCTCTCCCGTGGCTTATGTTCACATCCTGCTCCTTAACTGCGCTCATGATGGATATTGCTCAATACTTCCGGGACTGAGTGTACTCCTGATTTTAGTACTTTTTGAAATCATTCACTTAGTGTCAATAAAATATAACTTTACTTTTTAATATTTATATTACAGAAAAAAGTACAGGTGAAACTACATGATTTAGTGAAAATGATATAACTTAGAAGCAATTGAAAAACTTTATTTTTCTAGCAATATAAATTTTTTAAAAAGCTCCCTGTTTTATATTCTAGAAAATGCAGTTTCCTAGAGTGTTTTTAATCTGGATTTTGAAGGGCACTGGTGAAAATGAATGCCTATATCTATTAGGATTCAAACTATTATTTGTTCTAATTAACCTGAGGTTTCCTGTCATATGGTGTGCTTTCTCAGAGGGAAAAAATTTGTACATTGTCTTCTGGAAGAGAAATGTGCTCAAAAGTATGGCATTTTCCCAAGCAAACATTAAGAAAAGTCTTAACAATAATTACAGGGAATGGTAAACACAACTACATGGATAGTGCTGTCAAAGTCACAAATTCATTCATTAATAAGTACTCTGGAAGTTACACTGCTCCTGTAAGAAAGGAAAACAAGATTTTATTAAAAATTAGAAAACTTTGGTTAAAGAAAAGAGAAGCATCATTTTTTTCTCATCAAAATATAACTAAATTCTTTGAGTTTGACAATTGTAAAGTATTCTGTAAAGTTTTATAGGTTTTATGTTATTTAGATATAATATCTGAATATAACTTTAATTGTTTATACATTATTTAAACCTTAAAAACAATGTCAATGTAAACATTATTCATGGATCACAGAACTAAAAGAGCTCAATCTTGTTTGAAAACTCGCTTATTTTCAGTTGTTGGCTTATCTTTATATCACTTTTTACAAATAAATAAGTTTTAGTATGATCCATTATTAATTTTTTTCAAGATATTTTCTTAATTGTCTGACTGATTTGCAAAGAAGATACCCATAAATTAGCATTGCCTGCTTGATGAAACATAAGAGTGATCTTAAATGTTGCTTAAGGTACTGATGTAATTTCCAGACTTTTTCAAGATAACCAGATGTATTTGTACAAAAGGATAATAAATCTCTCCTCTTTCATTACTGAGAAAGAGATTGCTGAAGCTGGTCTAGTACGTTAGCTGATTTCGCATAGTTAAATGGTGGAATAATTTTATTACTATGTCACCTTTTCCTAGAAAGGTGTATCATTGTATTTTAAAGCTCAAGTAACATTCAGATTGTAAAAACGGTTACTTGTCTTCCAAAATAATGAAAGCGTAAATTCTGTTTTTCAGCATGGAAAAAAGTTTAATATTAGGCAGCAGGCATCTGTTAAACAAAATGTACTTTTATGCAATTTTACAAATGTGCTAGGCAGGACAAAAATAAAATTAGTATGCCAGAACTGTTCATGTTACCTTTCTGCTACTAACATAGGCAGAATACCTATGAAGGTATATTTAATGTTGAACCAACAATTACTCTCTTGACTTTCTTATGCAATTCCCACTTCTATGGAGAAACCTTTCCTCTTCCATATTGACTTTTGATTTTCTCCTTTTATTGCCTGCTACTCTTTAAACATGCTAGCCACTGCAAAAACATGCCAAATTGTAAAGACCATCGATGCTAGGAAGAAACTGCATCAACTAACGAGCAAAATAACCAGCTAACATCATAATGACAGGATCAAATTCACACATAATATTATAAACCTTAAATGTAAATGGGCTAAATGCTCCAATTAAAAGACACAGACTGACAAATTGGATAGTCAAGATACATCAGTGTGCTGTATTCAGGAGACCCATCTCACGTGCAGAGACACACATAGGCTTAAAATAAAGGGATGGAGGAAGATCTACCAAGCAAATGGAAAACAAACAAACAAAAAAAGCAGGGATTGCAATCCTAGTCTCTGATAAAACAGACTTTAAACCAACAAAGATCAGAAGAGACAAAGAAGGCCATTACACAGTGGTAAAGAGATCAATTCAACAAGAAGAGCTCACTATCCTAAATACATATGCACCCAATACAGGAGCACCCAGATTCATAAAGCAAGTCCTTAGAGACCTACAAAGAGACTTAAACTCCCACACAATAATAATGAGAGGCTTTAACACCCCACTGTCAACATTAGACAGATCAACAAGACAGAAAGTTAACAAGGATATCCAGGAATTGAACTCAGCTCTGTACCAAGTGGACCTAATAGGCATCTACAGAACTCTCCACCCCAAATCAACAGAATATACATTCCTCTCAGCACCACACCGCACTTATTCCAAAATTGACCACATAGTTGGAAGTAAAGCACTCCTCAGCAAATGTAAAAGAACAGAAATTATAACAAACTGTCTCTCAGACCAGAGTGCAATCAAACTGGAACTCAGGATTAAGAAACTCACTCAAAACCGCTCAACTACCTGGAAACTGAACAACCTGCTCCTGAATGACTACTGGGTACATAATGAAATGAAGGCAGAAATAAAGATGTTCTTTGAAACCAATGAGAACAAAGACACAACATACCAGAATCTCTGGGACACATTCAAAGCAGTGTGTAGAGGGAAATTTATAGCACTAAATGCCCACAAGAGAAAGCAGGAAAGATCTAAAATTGACACCCTAACATCACAATTAAAAGAACTAGAGAAGCAAGAGCAAACACATTCAAAAGCTAGCAGAAGGCAAGAAATAACTAAGATCAGAGCAGAACTGAAGGAGATAGAGACACAAAACACCCTTCAAAAAATCAATGAATCCAGGACTGGTTTTTTGAAAAGATCAACAAAATTGATAGACCACTAGCAAGACTAATAAAGAAGATAGAAGAATCAAATAGACGCAATGAAAAATGATAAAGGGGATACCACCACCGATCCCACAGAAATACAAACTACCATCAGAGAATACTATAAACACCTCTGTGCAAATAAACTAGAAAATCTAGAAGAAATGGATAAGTTCCTGGACACATACACCCTCCCAAGACTAAACCAGGAAGACATTGAATTCCTGAATAGACCAACAACAGGTTCTGAAATTGAGGCAATAATTAATAGCCTACCAACCAAAAAAGTCCAGGACCAGACGGATTCACAGCCGAATTCTACCAGAGGTACAAAGAGGAGGTGGTACCATTCCTTCTGAAACTATTCCAATCAATAGAAAAAGAGGGAATCCTCCCTAATTCGTTTTATGAGGCCAATATCATCCTGATACCAAAGCCTGGCAGAGACACAACTAAAAAGAGAATTTTAGACCAATATCCCTGATGAACATCGATGAAAAAACCCTCAATAAAATACTGGCAAACCGAATCCAGCAGCACATCAAAAAGCTTATCCACCACGATCAAGTTGGCTTCATCCCTGGGATGCAAGGCTGGTTCAACATATGCAAACATAATCCATCATATAAACAGAACCGAAGATAAAAACCACATGATTATCTCAATAGATGCAGAAAAGGCCTTCGACAAAATTCAACAACCTTCATGCTAAAAACTCTCAATAAACTAGGTATTGATGGGATGTATTTCAAAATAATAAGAGCTATTTATGACAAACCCACAGCCAATATCATACTGAATGGGCAAAAACTGGAAGCATTCCCTTTGAAAACTGGCACAAGACAGGGATGCCCTCTCTCACCACTCCTATTTAATGTAGTGTCGGAAGTGCTGGCCAGGGCAATCAGGCAAGAGAAAGAAATAAAGGGTATTCAGTTAGGAAAAGAGGAAGTCAAATTGCCCCTGTTTGCAGATGACATGATCATGTATTTAGAAAACCCCATCATCTCACCCAAAATCTCCTTAAGCTGATAAGCAACTTCAGTAAAGTCTCAGGATACAAAATCAACGTGCAAAAATCACAAGCATTCCTATACACCAATAACAGACAAACAGAGAGCCAAATCATGAATGAACTCCCATTCACAATTGCTTCGAAGAGATTAAAATACCTAGCAATCCAACTTACAAGGGATGTGAAGGACCTCTTCGAGGAGAACTACATACCACTGCTCAACGAAAAAAAAGAGGACACAAACAAATGGAAGAACATTCCATGCTCATGGATAGGAAGAATCAATATCGTGAAAATGGCCATACTGCCCAAGGTAATTCACAGATTAAATGCCATCCACATCAAGCTACCAATGACTTTCTTCACAGAATTGGAAAAAACTACTTTAAAGTTCATATGGAACCAAAAAAGAGCCCTCATTGCCAAAACAATCTTAAACTAAAAGAACAAAGCTGGAGGCATCATGCTACCTGACTTCCAACTATACTACAAGGCTACAGTAACCAAAACAGCATGGTACTGGTACCAAAACAGAGATATAGACCAATGGAACAGAATAGAGCCCTCAGAAATAACACCACACATTTACAACCATCTGATCTTTGACAAACCTGACAAAAACAAACAATGGGGAAAGGATTCCCTATTTAATAAATGGTGCTGGGAAAACTGGCTAGCCATATGTAGAAAGCTGAAACCGGATCCCTTCCTTACACCTTATACAAAAATTAATTCAAGATGGATTAAAGACTTAAATGTTGGACCTAAAACCATAAAAACCCTAGAAGAAAACCTAGGCAATACCATTCAGGACATAGGCATGAGCACGGACTTCTTGACCAAATCACTGAAAGCAATGGCAACAAAAGCCTAAATTGACAAATGGCATCTTATTAAACTAAAGAGCTTCTGCACAGCAAAAGAAACTACCAACGGAGTGAACAGGCAACCTACAGAATGGGAGAAAATTTTTACAATCTACCCATCTGACAAAGGGCTAATATCCAGAATCTACAAAGAACTTAAACAAATGTATGAGAAAAAAATCAAACAACCCCGTCAAAAAGTGGGCAAAGGATACAAACAGACACTTCTCAAAAGAAGACATTTATGCAGCCAACAGACACATGAAAAAATGCTCATCATCACTGGCCATCAGAGAAATGCAAATCAAAACCACAATGAGATACCATCTCACACCGGTTAGAATGGTGATCATTAAAAAGTCAGGAAACAACAGGTGCTGGAGAGGATGTGGAGAAATAGGAACACTTTTACACTATTGGTGGGACTGTAAACTAGTTCAACCATTGTGGAAGACAGTCTGGCGATTCCTTAAGGATCTAGAACCAGAAGTACCATTTGACCCACCCACCCCATTACTGGGTATATACCCAAATGATTATAAATCATGCTGCTATAAAGACACATGTACACATATGTTTATTGCAGCACTATTCCCAATAGCAAAGACTTGGAACCAACCCAAATGTCCATCAATGATAGACTGGATTAAGAAAATGTGGCACATATACACCATGGAATACTATGCAGCCATAAAAAAGGATGAGTTCATGTCCTCTGTAAGGACATGAATGAAGCTAGAAACCATAATTCTGAGAAAACTATCACAAGGACAGAAAACCAAACACCACATGTTCTCACTCATAGGTGGGAAATGAACAATGAGAACACTTAGACACAGGGTGGGGAACATCACACACTGGGGCCTCTTCATGGGATGGGGAGAGGGGGAGGGATAGCATTAGGAGATAACCAAATGTATATGACGAGTTAACAGGTGCAGCACACCAACATGGCACAAGTATACATATGTAACAAACCTGCACGTTGTGCACATGTACCCTAGAATTTATAGTATAATATTTTAAAAAAAGAATTGTTTTAAAAGAGTAAAAAAAAAAATGCTTGTGAAAAGTGTGCCAGCCTATTATCTAAGCAGGCAGGTAGCACTAATTCTCTGGGAAGGAGGTAGTTGAGTGAAAAGATGTAGGTTTCTGCCTCTTTGATGTATAGTTAGCTGATGTTCAACCAAGGGTTTTTGTGGGTGTGTGTTTCATTTTGAACTAAAAATCATCATTTTACAAGTATATCCAATTTCCCTTGATATTGAAAAGTGAGATGAGAAAATGGATCAAAATGAAATAATAAACAAAAATCACAAATGGGAAATGAAAATTTAAACGTGAAGTATTTCATCTTTTAATTCCTTGGCTATGTGGCTAATGGGGACTTTGTGTTCCCCGCAGTCTCAAAGATTGTACACGTCTTTGATATTATGCTAAATAAATATCCCCAGGTAATCAGCATATGAAATACTATTTCTGTTAGATTATAAATTTTAGCACTTTTATATAAGAGGTACTTGATATTTTAGTCAATGGCCAGCTCACTGAGCAATATTCCTTTCACTCATCATGTTTTAAGCTGTTGTTGTCTAGCTTAGGCAATCAATAATTGATCTCAATAATTCGGCTATCTACTTAGTCACAGAGCAGCAATCTGAAGTGAGGGTATATTTCTACTGAAACTCTTGACTATGGCCCATGGGGCAGTGATTTTAATGTCAGTTCCATGCTTGATGAAACAAGTGCTCTTTGGTGAGCTGAACTCTTTTAATGAGATTATTTGTAAGTATAATGGGGAGTGTGGAAACGTGCCAATTGAGGAGTCAATGGAAGAGGAATAATAGGAATAATGAGAGAGAAACAGGTAAAGCCAAGGAAACTGGGCATATTGAGAACTCTGCAAAATCAAGTGAGTGAATTATGGCTGTGAGAGGACGTCTAATGGTAATTATTGATGTGTTTTATACCCCAGAGTGTGAAAGTCACTTTATGCATTCTCTTTTTGATAATTAAGAGTAATTTATAGGCTTTCCACCTTTCCTGTTTCCAGTGGCAAGCCTCCAGATGCCTTCTGGACTATCACACTGCAGTGTGAAGTGGCAACAAAACAAGCCCTCAATAAGAGTGCTCAAATTCCTAAGTTATTTCTATGAAATACATGTGTTGTTAAGTAATTGTTATATTTTGGTTTTATTTAGCATATTCTTTTTAGTAGGGATATTAAACTGTATTTGATGATAGTTTGTGTTTATGCATTTTCTTCATGGGAACATAAAGAATCTAACTTTGACAGAACTGGAGAATAAATATCTGTAATAATAATTTAATGATATCTGAATTTGTATTGCTATTTCCTGAGGGTTTAGGCAGATAGATCTTTGAGAAACATATAGTGCAGATCTTTTCAGCATTTGTATCTCTTATAGATGATCGTTTTATTATTGCTGTGGTTGTCAAACTAATTATTTTCCCACATCCACAACTCAAAATATGGCATGTTTTAAGATGATGATAATTAGTATAGTTTTACATTTTTACAGTGGACAAAGGAGGAAATTGAATGAAGGAGGAAATTAGAGTGACATAACAAATAAGACTAAAACCTGTTGTTTACTGCTATTAAAAACATGGAAAATGTATCTAGAGTAGGAAAGCAATGCCAATATAAAGGTAGGTTCTGTTGCTGTTTGCTTATTTTTAAATTTCTCTGCATAGTTGATTAGTGTCAGTGGGGTCAAATATGAAGTTAAAATACTATTTCTAATATTACATTTGAACATTAGATGAATGGGTTAATCTTCATGAACTTTAGTTACCATTTCTTTGAAGTGAAGATTCTTACCTATTTCATAGATTTGTCACACGCACGTAATATGAGATGCTCACTATTTGATTTCCATCCCTCTCCATACACTTGTTTCTCCATTTCTCTGCCTCTTCTCTGACCCATCACATTCCCTATAATAACAACTTGACAAATTTCATCACTCTTACCTATGCCCCATGTTTTCATTGATCTCGATGCTCAATTTTACCCACATATCACTGTCAATATTTAAAACAGCACATCGTAAAGGCAGAAGCCAACACACACATGTACATTTTCCCATGTCTTTAATAGGTAAAATGTGTGATATAGTTTGTATGTGTGTCCCTGCCCCAATTTCATATTGAAATATAATCCCCAACGTTGGTGGGAGGTGATTGGATTATGGGGGCAGATTGCTCATGAATGTGTTAGTACCATCCCATGTAGTACTGCTCTGGCAATAGTGAGTGAGTTGTCATGAAATCTGAATGATCTCCTCCCTTGCTCTTCCATGCTCCTGCTTTTGCCTTATGATATGCAAGCTCACACTTTGCTTTCCACCATGACTGGAAGCCTCCTGAGGCCTCCCCAAAAGCCAAACAGATGTTGCAATGCTTCCTGTACAGCCTGCAGAACTGTGATCCAATTAAACCTATTTTCATTATGAATTTCCAAGTCCCGGGTATTTTTTATAGCCAACGTGAAAACAGACTAATAAAACATGTTTCACTTATGGTGAATAAAGAACACCTAATATCTTGTTACAAGGCAAGAAGGAGAATATAGAATCTGTGGGGTCTATCTCACTCTAGAATTCACAAGAATAATCTTGGTGTCAGATGAGTCCCCATTTCTAAATGACTCTGGTATTTTACTTCCTAGAGCACTGTACTTACACTTTTGTTGTCATTTGATCAATATAAAGGCAAAACTTCACATTTTTAGCTATAGTTTTCATTTGCAAGAATATTACATAAAATCAGACTTTAGTCTCTTCAGTCAGTAAATACAAATTGAAATCTATGGACACCTGGGAAAACTACAGATATATTTAAGGAATTTAAAGAAATGTTTCCCTTCAAAATGTCTCTGTGTTACTCATATTTAAGATACACTTCTCTAATTTGTTGCTTTGGAAAAATCCCATTAAATACATACTAAAGTTTTATAATAAGATTTGATAATTTATATATATATATAGCACCTTAATAAAGTTGGTTCATCCTGTTTATTGAGATCAAAGTCATATGCATTTTTTTCCCTCATTTCTGTCTTCCAGTAGTCCACCCTGTAAAAGAATGTGTATACATATCTGTTTATTTTTAAAATGGCACCAACAGAGAATCATTTTCTTTCAAGATAATGGTCAAATAGCATATTGGTGTTTTAGCACTACAGTCTAAGTGGTTTTTTAATAAATAAAATTAATTACATGGGTGCTACACATGACATTCCTATACACAGGTTTTCCATATTTAACAATCAATTTAACATGTTTTTACTATGTATTAAATATTTTAAGCCCTATACAATGACTTATATTATAAATTAAAACATTGAGTTTAACTGTGAGCTTTTGAAATCATACGAAATACTCTTGAGAATGCTGATTATAACTTTCTAATTTATCCACAATACATTTTATTTTTGAAAGTACTGGAAATCTGCATATAATAACTGTAAGTCAAAGGAATATAGCATATTATGAAGTCTGGCTAATGTATCACAGGCGGTTATATCAAGAACATCAGATCATTTCATTCTTACCAATACAGAATGAACATTTTTTGTAAATGCATTATGCTTTCTTCCACATTATTTTTCGGAAGAGCCACAGTAAGCTTAAATCTTTAAAAAAAATGCCATGTCGCAAAAGGAAGAGGAAGATTTCAACTGTGTCAGCTATACTATAAAAACCCTTTTGATCAGATAGTCTCTCAATTTTTGTAAATTCAACATTCTGAGCTTTAATTAACAGAAAATATGACATCCTAATACTGAAAAAGTTTTATCATGTTGAAAATGCCCTTGAAGACTTAAAAATATGACTTTGGAATTCTTACATATTTTCAGAGAAATAAAGCTGTTAAAGCAACTATATCTGGTTATTTGGCATGTTGTCTCAAATTGGCAACAACTTTCCAATTTAATAAATCATTTTTCAAAATTCCACATAAAATCTATTATCTGAATTGCAGGAGAAAATAAAAATGTGTTTAAAAATAAGAGTAGGCACCATAGCAATGACTGGATATGATAATGAGACCATGAGAATAATTTGTCGTGAAGTGTCACCAACCACCTTCAGGTTCCTATTGATTCCTTTTTACCATTGACTCTAGGTAAACGTGGGAGGACAGTCTCTACACATGGAAAATGCCAGTGTGGGTGGATAACTGCTTTACGATTGTGCAGATCATTGAAATCTAACATCAAAACTGTTTCTGTTTTTGTTCTTTTCCTTCATTTATTCAGATAATTCAATGTATTCAAAAATAATATTTTCCTGAGCACCAAGATAGATGTTTATCATATGATCAAGAAAATAAGGCAGAATTCCTATATGTGTGTGTGTGTATATATATATATATATATAGCATCTTGTTGCCTATAGTCCATACAGTAAAATAAATAATTTTTTGAGTTTGTTATAATAGTAATAATAATATAATTTTGTATGAGAATTCAAGAATTTTACAAACAGAGAAAATTTAATTTCTTACTTTGGTACACATTCAATGTTAAAAATAAGTGTTTAATATCAGTATGATTAACTTCAAACTTTTGTTGATGAAGATAATTTAATGATTTACAAATTTACTTTTGATAGTCTGTGAACTTATTTCTATTATATTTCTGCTTTTGATTTTCACAGACAAGTTAGTTACTTAGCTTTAGGCTAATATTTAACCTAAACATTATTATTATGGATGATCTAGAAAGACTTTTTTCATTACAGAGAAAACAAATGAGAAATTTAGATTATCTTCAAGTACCCTTGATAATAAAAAATTATATTTGCTCCAACTTTTTAATTTTGAAGCACTTATTATTTGAAACTTCAGCAAAGTTCAGAGCAGATTGTTACAAAAGTCTATTTTCATAAAATCTTGCTATTTGCTTTTTTTGATGGTGTTTTCCAACTATTAAAAACTGTACAAATAAATAAATATTATTTAAAAAGAAATTTAACCTCCACATCCACATCTTCATACACACACACATACACACACACATATAATACTTATATACACATACATACATGCACATGAATTCAAAACACAGACTTTTAATATGATGGAATAATTTTATAGACATACAGTATCAACACTAACCAATAATAAAGCCTGTTTTTTATTCCTTATACAGTATGTATCTAAAAACTAGAATGAAAACTGCGTATTTAGTGAAGTAATTCTATCAATAGCCATAGCCCACGTGGATGACTCAGTGCGGTAAAGATCAATAACAGATGGCCAATTATAGCCCAAGCAAAACAGTTAAATTCTCCCAGCAGAGCTTTTGGCTTAGCCAATGTATAAACTGTCTTAGTTTCTTTGGAATAAAAATTTACTCAATACAATTTTACAGGTGTATAGAAAGTGGATTTCCCAAGAGTACTATATTTGCCTGGTCAAATTCAGAGCAAAGAAAAATGGTATAGATTTAGGAATTCTGCATATGTTGTTCTAATCACCTTTATTTCAATTATAAACCCAGGGTTTGGTAAATTTATTCATTTGGTGAATCATCAGTAAAAACAAAAAATCAAACAAAAATTCCTGGTCAAATTTTGCAGCTCTGTGAGAACTTCTCTCTGAGGTTCTATATGAAAGCAAGAGAAGGAAATTATTGAGATCAATTTTATGAAGTTGTGTTTTTTTCCTAAGCAATATTATTTAAATGTAAGAACATTGCTCCCTAGAGCATTCTAGGAGCCAGTCATAAGTATTAGAGAGCAGAGTCATGGGCTAATCATAAGTATAGTGGGGTTCAAATAAGAATCAAGAATAAATATATAAGTGAAGTTATTAAGGTAAGGGAGATTATTTGGGTCATAAAGAAAATCCAACAATTAAATTATGAAACGTTTAAAATTTAAGAATAACTGATACAATATTCAGTAGTCATCTCTCTGAAAGTATAACATTTAATGTAGATATAATTCATGATAGATATAATTCATGTAGACATAATTCATGATAAATGTAGATTTAATTCATTATATCATGTAGATATAATTCATGATAAATGTTGGCACCCAATATTTAATTTATATTTTATTATATTTAATTTATATTTTTACTATTACTTTTTTGTCTTAAGATTTATATTGACAGCTAGAAAGTTATATTTTATTATATTTAATTTATATTTTTACTGTTACTTTTTTGTCTTAAGATTTATATTGACAGCTAGAAAGTATAATAGTATACTCATCTCATTTTATATAACAGTTTCAGAAACAGATGAAAAAGTTCAGATAAGCTGATTTATATAAACATCTAGGAGATGTACATGGATTTTAATTTTTTATATGTTAGCAAAACAATCAATATTTTTATTTAGTTTCTATTCTAATAAAATACCATAGACAAATATGTAGGTTTCTATTAGTTTTTATGTTGGGAAGAGAATTAGAGCCACCATCAAGAGAGATTTTCCTGCTTAATTTTCCTGAATGGATATGTGTAAAAACACTGATTGACATGAGTCTATTCAAATCACAAATGGAATTTTAAGATCTCACTCACAGACACATTTCTGGCCCCAACATGACTGCCGTTCTTCAGTAGCCATTCAGAGTTTATCAAACCATACATATAGAACAAGGAGAGAAGGACCCTTTGCTCAGGAGAAATTCCAATTTATCTTGTCTTCTGTGATACTTCACTTTATCTCATTATATTAAAAAATATGGTTCATGGGGAACATGTATAGATTTCTGATGATCTCACTACAGAATCTGTGGTGCTATAGTTTACAGTCTTCCCTATATATTTACTGGGAAGGCAGTCACCTTCTGTTTGAGTTAGTACCTCAACACTAAGCAGATGCAAATATGTGGATTATTTAAAGATTTAATATCAATCAATAATAATTAATACATAGTTTACAAAGAATAACTTAATAATATGTCAATAATAAATAACATAATGTAAACACATACACATACATGTGCACACACACATTCTCCATTCTACAGTCCATATCTGGATTCTAGATTCTGAAGAAAAGAAATCCATTTGTGTGAAGCAGGGTAACTGTGCAGTACAGTCATTACTACTGCAACTCACTGCTTCTTAGGCTGCAGTTTTACTACTTGCCTGAATCCAGTGAGACAGAACACTTAAACGCACTATGATTTACATGATGTGGGTTCTTTACTTACAGAGAGACAGCAAGGAGCAACAGAAGCCTAGGATTCATCAGGAGCCAGTCCACAGGATCAGGAAAGCTTCTGGGGCAGGTGGAGTCTCATGTGCATGTGCTCCACTTGCACCAAAGCTGAAGGACCCTGGAAAGTATCCCATGCTAGGTTTTTTTTTTTTTTAGACGGAGTCTCACTCTGTCGCCCAGGCTGGAGTGTAGTGGTGCAATCTCGGCTCACTGCAACATCCGCCTCCCAGGTTCAAGCGAGGATTGAACCTGCCTCAGCCTCCCGAGTAGCTGGGATTACATGTGCCCGCCACCACGCCCAGCTAAATTTTGTATTTTCTTTTTTTAGTAGAGACACTATGTTGGCTAGGCTGGTCTTGAACTCCTGACCTCAAGTGATCCACCTGCCTCAGCCTCCCAAAGTGCTGGGATTACAGGCCCAGCCCTATGCTGGGTTTTACAACCTGGGGTTGTATGATGAATGGAATTAAAGCAATGAAGGACATTCTTTCTAGGAGGGACTGGAACAGAGCCTGAGGCTATTCCAGTCACTTCCTCCTTATTTCAGTATGTTGTACTCTAGCATATTTTACAGTCATTCTTGAAAACTACAAGCAAGAAAGAGGGAAGAACTAGGTTGGTCCAAGGCCACCCAGTGAACTGATCTGCAATTTGATATTTAGACTACATATGGTATATGGTATACTCATTATGTCTGTGTTTGAATAGATATTCTTAGTTGTCAGCATGACCTTTGCAATAACCTGAATTTTCCAGTGATCTTGGTAATATTTTCACACTGTGTTTGGAAAGAATTCAAGAGACTTGGGATCGACTCCTGGTTTAGGCATTTTCTGTACGGAAATAGACAAATCACCTGTTTTCTTTGGGTATCAGGTGTTTTTATTTTCATTATTAGACAAAACAGAAAAAAATGATATGAAATAAAAGAGCTCAGACAAAAACTAGTGGCAGAATTAGTGTGCCTATGCTTACACATAATGGTGTCTGAAAGTAGTCGTGGATAAAACAAGCAAACTGGTAGTGACAGAGGGTAGTGAGTTCTATTATGAAACTTAATTAACCAATTAAATTCTTATATTCCTTAATAATTCCTACAAAGTTACCTATAGTGAAGGTCAAAAATATTCCTACATAGTTTTAAGATATACATACATATATATGTACAAATACATATGTACACACGTATACATATATCTTATAACAAAGCATAATGAATATATATGCATGCATACCTATTTCAGTCCAAATTATTTGGCTATAAGAAAAGTAGGCAGAAGCAGTTACTAAGTAGCATGAGCCATTTGAAGGGGTCTTGAGGAGTGTATCAGACACATCCTATGAAGTTCTTAATTCTCTTAGATTCAGAGAACCTAAGATCAAAGAACCTTTGGTCACTGGTTCCAACTCCAGTCAACACTGTATAGCAAACAGTTTTACATGGACTCTGTCCAACTTTCTGCAGGTCTAGATTGACAGCAGACTTTTTCTCATACTCATACTGCACATTCTTTGCCTTATTTTTGGGATCTCCCTGTCAAGGCTGAGATGTTAAACATGGGGACCACTGAGCACCATGCATTCACAACCCAGCAGTGCAGAGGAATTAATGTACCATGAGGCAAACCTTTGCATAAACAGAAAAAAGACTCAGGAAAGAAACCTCTCTATCCCCTTTGGGTTGATTGTCTCAGGCAACAGTTATATAGCAGCTTACAAGACAGCTCTGAAAGCAGTCAGAGTGATTTCATATCATGCAATGGCTGATTAAAAACATAGTACCGGCTGGGCATGGTGGCTCACACCTGTAATCTCAGCACTTTAGGAGGCCGAGGCGGGCAGATCACGAGGTCAGGAGATCGAGATCATCCTGGCTAACATGGTGAAACCCAATCTCCACTAAAAAATACAAAAAATTATCCGGGCATGGTGGCAGGCACCTGTAGTCCCAGCTATTCGGGAGGCTGAGGCAGGAGAATGCCGTCTCAAAAAACAACAACAACAACTAAAAACTTAGTACCAATATGTTGACTGTTTTTCTTTCCTTCCCTGTCTCCCCTTTCCCCTCACTCAGGCCAGGATTGCATTCCCTTATACAGTGCTAGTACATATACCTTTCCTCAGGCTCTGCTTTCTGGGGAAACTCAAGCTAAGACAATTGATGTTAGACATGACCCTAGAAAGCAGAACTCAGGATAACAGTACGGGTCTGAATTACTCATAGTTCTGACAGCAATCAAGGACTCCATTACTGATGGTAGATATGGTGGGTATAATCACTGGAAAGGAATAGAACCAAAACTGTTAATAGTAATTTGGCTGACATACAGGATGGAATCTAAATCCATTAAGGCATTCTCAACAGCCACTACCTTCAATATCTGGGTATCAAATGCCATTTCATGGTATATTGTGAGTAGCTTCCATTCAATTTTTTAGACACTGCAATATCAGGACAGAATCAAATTATAATACTGTAAGAATGTATGATATGATTAAGTGTACAATTTCAAAAACTCACATTTGTCAGTGTGAGTTTTTAGAAGAGTAGAGACCTAAAATCTGTGATGGGGAATATGATTGGATAAATCTGAAAAATTTGAATTCTCAATTTCACTAAATGTATTGTTTCAGCAGAAGCTGCCCCTTATTCCTTTGTTAGAGAAAATAAGCCTCTTCTTGAATGGTGACCTTGAAATGACCTCACTTGAATCAGACATTCAATAAGGTGGAGCTTATTTTCATAAAAGAACTTTTCCTGTCTTTCCTCATTGCTTCTAGGATAATTGTATTAGGCAGGGTTCTTTAGAGGGACAGGACTAATAGGAGTGTAAATGAAGGGGAGTTTATTAAGGAGTATCGACTCACATATCAGAACGTGAAGTCCCACAGTAGGCCGTCTGCAAACTGAGGAGCAAGGAAGTCAGTCTGAGTCCCAAAACCTCTAAAGTAGGAAAACCCACAGTGCAGGCTTCAGTCTGTGGCTGAAAGCCTGAGCGCCCCGGGCGAACCACTGGTGTAGATCCAAGAGTTCAAAAGCTGAAGAACTTGGAGTCCAGTGTTTGAGGGCAGGAAGCATCCAGCACGGGAGAAAGATGGAGGTCAGAAGACTCAGCCAGTCTGCTCTTTCCATTCCTGCTTTTATGCTGGCAGCTGATGAGATGGTGCCCACCCAGATTGAAGTGGGGCTGCCTCTCCGAGTCCACACACTCAAATGTCAATCTCCTTTGGCGACAACCTCACAGACACACCCAGGAACAATACTTTGCATCCACCAATCCAATCGACACTCAATATTAACCATCGCAGTGTGTAAGGACAGAATTAAGCACAAACCAAAAAGGGAAGTACAATCCCTCTTCTAGAAGGATATAGATTGCGCATTACAGGAACTACAGAAACTAGCTAATTTTTACTGGTAGAAGCTATTGGACAATATGTAAGCGTTGATATTGAGTATATTCATCAAAAGGGTATAAAATAAGGCTAACAGTATATAATCTCATGATTTTGGAGTGAGACATAACCATGATAAGATTCCTAGGATATCCTAACAACCTATTAGGATGGCTAGTAGAATCTTGCTCTCATTTACAGCAAATTAAGAATAAAGGTGCTTATTTCATTGACACAGCAATGAGAATGAAATCAGAAGGCTCTCAGAATATAGAATAAAAAAATAGAATTAATCCTTAAGAGCTAAGAACCCACCAAGAGTCTTCTTCCTCAGAATAGCCTAAATAATTTTCTGTTTAATATAAAGCAGTAAGGAATGCATTCATAAGGGGGTGCTATGATCCTAATGAGGACTATGTTTCCTGCCAGGAAAAACCAAATGGCTGCATGACTGGGATTGTCCATTTTTTAGGTCTGTTTTATTATGTTTATTTTGGCATAATAGAATGGATGGATCTATTGTGAAATTTGCATGACACAGTAGAAAGATTTCTTTCAAGAATATCAGACAACATGCTTAAGCTGCATGAACAAGTGACCCTGATGTCTATGTCCCCTATCTCTTAGTACAAATGACCTATCTTCATCTCATGGTTATGGTTTCATGGGGTTCCCAACTGATGGAGTAGGATAAACCTCAGCCTGATTCACAGATGGATTATTGCAATATGTTTGTGACAGGTGAAAGAGGATTGCTGCCTC
Source organism: Pan troglodytes (assembly GCF_028858775.2). Lineage (NCBI taxonomy): Eukaryota > Metazoa > Chordata > Mammalia > Primates > Hominidae > Pan > Pan troglodytes. The sequence continues at coordinate 20,861,996 of NC_072420.2, forward strand.
ATTGCAACTCTAGAAATGAGTGGTATTAAAGTACAGTTATAAGGGGCATCATTCCAATGGGCAAAGCTGTGTGCAGTTACTTAGCTGTCACTTCCTGTGAGAGAGAAGTAGACATAGGTATGGGTATACCTGGACTCTAGGGCAGAAGTAAAGTGTTTGGTCCATTAGTCTGGATCTGGAAAGACAAGAGAAGAAAATTGAAAAGTAACAATTCATAGCTCAAAGGAAAGACCCGTGGGAGTGGGCACAAAGCATGTCAATATGTGGATCTTTATTTTTCATGTCAATGCCTGCAACAATGACAAATACTATAACTTTCAGTGAGCCTTTCTTCTTAGCCCACCCATGTTTGGGCAATAGCCCATGGACAGTAAGATCATTGTGAAAGATGGAATCAATGCGTAATTTATGTATTAGCACCTGTGCGCTGATCTAGCTAACTGCTACAGCTGAATGGACATGCTGCCTTTGGCAGAGACCAATAGTGGGCCTCAGTACGGCATCATTTCTCAGAAAGCTTGGTCATAAGCTTAGCTTTACATCGCTTGTTTCAAACACTTTCCCCTGATAAGAAAGAGGCAGTAATTCATACTCACTAAAACCTTTACTTACTCTGGATATGAGCTTACCTTACCATCTCACAGTCCTTCTGTCAACACCACTCCAAAATGCTTGATAATCAAACTGCCTTCTTATTAGTTCTCCTTCCTTCCCTTCTACCTTGCTCTCCGCCTTCAGCTCAGGTCTTTAGGATTGCACTCCCTAATGAAATGGCAACACAAAAACTTTTAACCTCAGGTTCTGTGTGCTGGGGGACTTGGATTAAAACAGAAAGTATTTGACAACTTTAATCATTCTTAGCAATCATATAAAAATTCTTTATTTTAGGTCATCATCTTCTCTTTCAAATTATGGTGGCAATCCTCTGTAGTCTTTATTTTGCATTCAAATTCACCTTCCTATAACTGAAATGTGATAGGTATCTTACATACAAATTTAAAATGATTGTTTTAAGTAATAACGATCTTACTGTTCATTATTGCAGGATAAAATCCCAGCTTCATAGCACAGCATACACTGTCTTCCATCCTTCAGAAAAAGTTCAGATTAACCTCATAGGCTATTTATCCCCCATCAGTGACTCTGACGCTTACTTGCAGGTTTAGAATTTTTCAGATATTCTACTTTCTTTGCCTAAACAAAGCCCTTTATACTCATAATTTCTGGGTACCTACCTCATGACACTCATAACTTATCCTAGATAGAATATCCTAAAATTTTTGAGAATTATCAGGGCCGAGTTACATGTACCTCATCTGTTCTTCCATCACACATGGACATTTCCTAATCACAAGATTTAGCACACGTAATTTTATTGAGTTTTTTTGCCTATTATAAAAAAGGTGGAGAGAAACCATAAGAATGCATTATTTTTGTTGCATGATTTTATTTTTGTCTTTTTTTTTTTTGCTTAATTTGATAAATCTTGTCATTGAGGGAAGAAAATATTTTTTAAGGGTGGGGACTTAATATTTTTTTGGAAGAGCTTATATATTTTAAAGTACCACATTTCTGACATGTAAACATCAGAGCTGCATAGAACTTATTTTCTCACATTTGAAAAGGGATAGCCCTCTTAAGAGGTACCATATTAATTTGTATTGATTATTCACTTTTTTCATAAATTAGTTTACAGAATTTTTCTAAGCATAATTGGAGTATACATGGAACAAAAGAGAAAAGCATGACGTGCTGGAAAAACTTAGTGACAGGAGATGACAAGGAGAGATTATAAATTAGAGAAAACACAGGAGATTGAGGAGACAAACACTATCTCACAGATACATCAAGACAGACCCTAGAATTCAGAGTGAATGTCAAGATGTTTGTTAAATTAGTTTACAAAATGAAACTCAACGATATTATGTTAACTACTTACTGGTTTTGGAAAAACAATTCACATGTATACACAGAGAGAGAAAGAAATGAGGTGTGGGGGTGTGTATGCGTAATAGACACGGAAGGATTTGCAAAGAGAAACTGTAAAAAGAGCATGCATTGCCTCTCCTGATGGCTAGACCTGAAGACCAAATTCTCTTTCCATTACATTTTATGTCACGATTTGTTTATGGCAGGAAAACAAGTTTCTTTTTTTGAAGTATTTTCTGAAACATACTAGCAAAGACTCACAGATCATATGGACCAACCAGAGGTCACTATCAAAGAGAAGAAGAAAATTAACAAGGAACATTGCTAGAAACATTTACACTGTAGCCTGTAAAACAACAATAACAATAAAACAAAAGGAAAAGAAACAAACACAAATGCAAAACCAAAGGAAAAGCAAACCAAAAAGTCAGTTTGAGCAATCCCATTCCTTCCCTCAGAAAATAAAATAATGACATCAACATCTCAACAAAAACAACAATAGTAGTGGTAGTTGTAGTAACAGCAGTAGAACGACTAATAGTTTCACAATATTCATGATAACAGAATGTAATAGTAACAGTAAATAACTTATATGTGCAGAATTTAACAATATTTTTATATATTTAAGCATATTAGTTATCTGTGGAAGAGAATCTTACCTCAAGTTATCATATGTCAAATACTGCCAAAATGTAAGGGCTCAGATATGTGCATAAAACTGATAACAGACCCACGAGGGTTTATGCCAAGTCATAAGTAAAGAGTTAAGAGAAGTTGAAGGTCTCTCTTCAGACTGTGGAGAACATTTCTTTCTGATCTACAGCAGCCACTCATTTGGTTACTGAGTGAAAAAAAATGCAATGATTATTTCTGCTGAAGACATTTATTATGGAAATTAAGTATCACAAATTATTTTACATTATATATTAGTGGATAAGCCCAAGAAATAAAAAGTCACACAAATTATTAAGTCAGATGCTTTGAGAATCATTTATATCCATACAATGAGTAGCTAGTGCTACAAGTTTTTTTAAAAAAGAACAAATAATAGGGTTAATTGGAGCATTTGGCTCTCTATTAAGAAGAGTCTGCATCATATTAGATATCCTAATCTTTGTCATAAATTGCTTCCTGTACCAAAGTTTCCAGAAATTTTAAACATTGGTCAGTCAAAAAATTACAAATAAAAGTAACTAGCAAATGTATTCAGCAGCTTCTTCCACATGATTTTAAAGTTAAATACATAAACCAAGAAAAAGCACACTGAGATTTTCACTTTATCACTAAATTAGAAGAAATTTTGCTAACTTCTTTATTCTCCTTCTTATGACTTAACATTTTCTTCATGAAAAATATTGATAACACAGAACATCTAGACCTCTGTGGGGCTTGATGATTGTCAGAAATAACTTTACTCTTTGTGTCACAATTATAAACTATATGCAGACATTTCATTCCATGAGAATTTTAATCTTTTTAATTTATAAAAATATTAATAATCACTACTTTTTTGTCTTTTTTTATTTGTATAAAGTTAGGGGGTACAAATGAAGTTCTGGCACATGGATACATTATGCGGTCTTGAAGTCTGGGTCTTTTGACTAAACTATTAATAACTAATGGTGAATATTACAAATATTAGATACTGTTATACAATTGAAACTGCATCACCGTAGATGTAGCAAAACAGAAAAGGATTGGAATAAACACAAAATAATACAATGCTCTAAAAGATGAGATCATTGACCCCTATTCATTTAAATTTATGTGCACAAATATTACTGTTTTGATATAAAATAATTTTTAAAAGCAATAACTAATTCACTGAACAAATAAAGATGGAAACTTGCTAGTTTCTGCATGTACTTACCTTCCAGATGTGCTTGCTCTTCATGTTGTGTTTTTTATCAGTATATTTTTATTAAATTGAGGTATAATATGCCTTAGATATAATTATATTTTAGTAGCATGAGTCATTAGCAAAACTTACATTATCATAACTTTGCATATATATATATTTCTAGACTATTATAGTAAATATATGTTTCAATGTATATATATATACACATTTAGTCAAATATATGGACAGACACATACAAATGCATACATTCTTACTGAAACAAAAAATCACACATACATTGTTATACTTAATCAAGAACAAGAAATTTGCTTTTGAATTTCATGTTACAAATTTTATGACTTTATAATTGACAGAGATAATCAAAAGCTGTCATCTATCCAAACAATATTTGTGATCTGAAATTTAAAAAAAAATCTGTAGGAATTATTCCTTCTGGAAAAGAAATATCACTTATAGTCTCAGAAGTCATTAAAAAGTTCTTGGCAATGAAGTTTAATATAAGAGTACCTTGAATAAGGACTTAATTTTAAGTAGAAAAGCTCACAAATATATTAAAAGATTATGAGGTTCTTATTGGAGTAAAATAATATGAGAATAGAAAATTTTGTTCCTCTTTATTAATAAGATTTTTTGTAACCACCTAGCATTTGGCAGTCAGTTCTTGAAACAAATCAGTATCACTTACAGAAAACATAAACAATGGAATTTAATCAAGATTAATTGTGAGTTTGTGTTTCACTCCAGAAATACTATAATAGTCAAAAGTATGAATAAAGCTATTCCTCTCTTTTTATGGCAGTAAAATAGAAAGAGATGAATGCTTTAAGTGTAATTCTGCCTGTGGTTTCAGTAGTTTTGGACAGGAAATCAGTCGTCAATCTGGTACAGAAATTTTGTGCATATATATATATGGACAGATGATAGATAGATGCCTTTATATATATTTAAATATGTAAATGTGTTATGTAATACTTAATCTAGAATAAGAAATCTGCTAATGTTGAATAGTTTCTTCAGTTTAAAATAAAACTGATTTTTATATATGAGAACAATTAAATCATATTGAAAAATGGTGTTTGGGATTACAGATAATTTTGGAACTCAGTATATAATAGAAATTAGCTTTGTCATGAGTAAGAATATTAATAAATGTTCAAATATCTCTAAGTATCAAATTAGTTCAAGTGATTAAGATTGACGAAACTACATGCTAACCTCCAGCAGTAGGGCTGGGCTTCTGATTTGAATAACAGAATAAATGACAGTATTAGTTTCATATTACTTTGCAACAAATTACCACAAACTAGTGAATTAAAATGACAGTTATCTATTATCTTGCAGTTTCTGTAGGTCATAGAACCCATATGGTTGGGTTCTCGGTTCAGAACCTCACTGTCCTGAAGTCAACATGTTGGCCAGGGCTGTGGTCTCATGTGAGCATTAGGTTCTTCTTTCATGCCCACTCAATTTGTTGGCAGAGTTGAGTTTCTTGTGGTTGTAGCAAGGAAGTACATATTTTCTTGCTGGCTGTAAGCCTAGGGTTGGTCTCAGCTACTAAAAGCCACTTTTGGGGTCTCCCTTTTCACAAGCTGTTCATAACTTAATTGTTGACATTCTTTCTGGGCAGTAGAGAGCATCTGCTTCTGCTTCCTGTTTCTTTAAAAAGTACACGTGATCAGGTCAAACCCACCCCAAACAACTTCCCTTTTAGTTCACTCAAGTAAATTGATTACAGACCTTAACTACTATGTAAAATGTATTTTGCCATTGTATCAGTTTGCTTGGGATGCTCTAAGAGAATCCCATAGACAGGGTAACTTAAAAAACAAATATTTATTTTTACAGTTCAAAAGGTAGAGGAGTCCAAGATTAATGGGCCAGCAAATTAGGAACTTGGTGAAGGCTATTTTTCCAGCTTCTTGCTGTAGTCTGACGTGGCAGAGAGTGAGAGAGCTCTAGCCTCCCCGTCTTCTTATAAGAACATTATTCGCACATTGGGGACCCTGTACTCATGACCTCATCTAAACTTAATCATCCCCCAAAGCTCCACTTCCAAATATCATCACATTGGGGGTTACAGCTTCAAAATATGAATGTTGGAAGGGACACAAATATTTAGTTCATAACATCCATGCAGCAGATTATAATTATGAGAGTGATATTTCATTACATTCACAGGCACTCTCTGCATTCAAAGGAAAGGGGTATTACACTGCATGTGTACATCTGGGGACAGAAATTCTGGAGGTAATTGTGGAATTAGGCATAAGAAATTAGCTTTTTACTTTGTCAATTACCAGTTAAGTCAACATCAAAGCTGAGTCAATTAAGGGATCCAAGCCAAAAATTCAAAAAGCAGAAAGCAAGCAGATGAATGGAATATAGAGATAGAGAAGGGAGAAAAGAGTGAGAGAAACAAGAGAAATAAGAAGTGGAAAGAAAGAGAAATACATATAAAAGTGAAAGAAAAAATATAATTATGATTGAGGTAATAACCAGGATAAAGGTAGTGGGCAGAATACTCTGGTGTGACCATCTATGCTGTAATTTTATACTTATCAACATGATTCAAAATATTTAATAGTCTGAACAAAAAGACCTATACTATTTTCTTGTTTGTTGTAATTATTGAAAAGTTTATTATCAGATATTTCCTTATTTTACTAAAAACTAACACACTGGCTCACTGTTGTTATCACTAATAACATCATCACCACCACAATCTTTTCCCTCTACACCTTTTTATCTTCTACCTCCTTCTCCTCCTCACCTCATTCCTCTTTTCTTTATATTCTTTCTCCTCCTCCTTATCCTCCCTCCTCTTCTTCCCTTTTCCACTTCTCCTTCCTTTCCTCTTTTTTCCTCCTTCCTTCTCCTTTTTCTTCTTGTCTGTCATTCTCATCAGCAGTATATCATAATCACTCCAGATAACCTGAGAGCCATGCTTGACTCTTCTCATTCAACGCCATGTTCAACTGATCAATAAGCTCTGTCAACTCTGATTGCTAAATATCGTGGATGTAAAATACTGACTTCTCATAAATACTTCTAGTTTCTTAACTAATGCTTACATTGTTTGCATTATATTTTCCATGTCTGGTCTTATACTACTAAAATCTATTCTCTAAGGCAATAAATTCACCATTTTATTTCTCCCCACTTAGAATAATATAGTTTCCCCGTAGTGGAAACATCATTTAACCTTTTTTTATAACTTGGTTTTTTGTTTACCTCCTAAGTTTTGAATCTGTTTTAAACCCTGTGCTTCATATTGTTCCTGTATAGATCCTGAGTGTCACACTATTTATAATCTACTTTTATTTGTACATCCTGCTCTCCTTTCTCTTGAGTGCTTTTTGTATGGTATAGAGGGTTGAATTGTGTCCTGCAAAATGATACATTCAAGTCCTGACCCTTGCTACCTAAGAATAAACATTATTTGGAAATAAATTATTTGAAGATATAATCAAGTTAAAATGAGATTATGCTGGATTAGAACTGCTCTTAAATCCAATGACTGGTATCCCAATAGAAGAGAAGAGTAAACACACACCGGGAAAAAGGCCATCTGACGATGGAGGAAGAGAATGGTGTAAAGCAGCTACAAGTTAAGGTACACCAAGGATTTTTGAGAGCCATCAGAAACTACAAAGTCGGAAGAAAGGGATATTTACAAGAGCCCTCAGGGGCTCTTGGTCCTGTTGCCACCTTGAGGACTTTGAGAGAATAAATTTGTATTGTTTTAAGTCACCAAGTTTCTGGTAATTTATTATAAAAATCCTAAGAAACTAATATATATGGATAACTTCTTTTGGTTTTCAAAACTTAATTCAGTTGTTACCTATACTGGGAAATTATCACGACTTCCTCACTCTGAATTAAATCTCTTTCTATATGCATAACCCATTCATACACTACCATATAGTATAGGAGGAGTATTTCTTTGTTTGTTTGCTTGTTTACCTACACAGGTTGCTTCATGAGCTCTTTCAGCAGGATCCTGTTTTCAACACAGTGACTGGGACTCAATAAACATGAAATAAGATGAGTTTGAGTAAATAACTAAATCCATTAAATGCCTCATACAATGCGCTTGGCACTAAGATACAGAAATACGTAGGGTAATCTCAGTAAACATCCTCCAACACCCTCTACTCTCTTCCCCAACTCAAGCAGTGACCAGATCTCATTTATTAAAAACTAAATTTTTCTTTTTCAGCTCAGAGTAATGTTTCTATACAGTCATTTTGAACTTTCAAGATTATTTTTAACTCCATTCATGTTATCTTAAAGAAACAAAATTCCTAGTTTTGTTTCTTTAGTTAACTCTTTAACCGTAACATTTGCCTTGAAGTGGTTCCATCACTTCCACCATTCAGGCTATGACATGAAACTGTTCTCTAGAGCAGCTGCATCATGGAGTAACGCCTAAGCCATTTGAAATTTTGAGTAATTCAAGGCAACCCTGTTGGTCTGGCCTGGTGCAAGTTTATTGACTCTTAATTGCATTGGGTGAGGGGAGAGGGAACAAGAGAAGTGAGACTCAAGAGGCAATTCTCGGGTTCTCTCAGGAACTGCAATATAGATTCCATTTATTCATTTTGGCAGTTATAAACATAAGTATCTAAAAGGATTTGGGGAAGAAAGAGTTATTTGTTGCCTAATTCCAAAGCACTAGAGAAAGCATGTTTTACTTTCACTTTGTCAAAGTACTTATAAAAGTTACATTAAAAAATAACTTTGAGTAGCCCACATATCCTCACATAAAGCCTGACTGTGTGTAAGTGAACCATAGTATGGGATTAATACCTGAAAACTATTTTTTTTTTTGAGACGGAGTCTTGCTCTGTTGCCCAGGCCAGAGTGCAGTGGCACGATCTCGGCACACTGCAACCTCCACCTCCCAGGTTCCAGCAATTCTCCTGCCTCAGCCTCCAGAGTAGCTGGCATTACAGGCAGCTCTTAAACTTCTGACCTCATGATTTAACTGCCTCTGCCTCCCAAGGTGCTGGGATTACAGGCGTGAGACACTGCGCCAGGCCAGATGACTGAAAACTCTTAAAGAGCCCTCAAGATGATTCAAATCCTTTATCTAGAAGTATTTACAAAAAAAAGACGAAGTTTATTTGCAGTAACTTTAGGTGGCAATATAAAACTTAGGGGCATTTTGGGGTTTGGGCAAGCTATCAGAGAGGCCAATTATTAGAAACAAAAGAGATGACAGTGAGTAGGTAAGTGGAATCTAAGACCAAGATTCTCTCATTTTAGAGATAAGACCAAGACCACCATCATACGCATAAGAGGTCATACGTGAAATGGTTTTTGATACCCTTACTCTATGTTAATACTTGTTACCAAAATAAAACCATAGCAATAATAAGACGCAGAGAAACATATTTTATCTTTTTGAAACTATGAATCAACTTCATCTAACTAATGGTCACTTTTGTGCGTGTGTGAACTATTTTTTGGCTAGATGTAACATACTCAGTTTAATTTAGCATTTGTACAGATTTCTCATCTTCACTGACACTGTAAAGTGAGCATGGGGTGGGGAAACCTAATGATACACATTTGAAAAAGAGATGGGGATGAATTCTCTTTCAACTAAGATGTAAGATTCAGGTTTTCTCCAAGATTGTGTAAGATGGTAGATCAAAGAAGTGATTTAGTAAATATTGCTGTAGTATTTCACAGTGGTCTAAAAATTTGAACTTGAAATAGAAATCAAGTTCATTACGTCCTTTTATAGTAATAATGTATCATTTTAATAGTAAAGTTCCTAGACACCTGTCAGACCAAACAACGGTAATTTCAGTGTTTCATGCCAATTGTATTAATCGATATAATTATACTTTTCTGACTATTCTTAAGTATAAATGCAAAAAGAATGAGGAAAGAATCGTCATAATAGTGATGGGGAAATATTTATGTCACCTCCAATATGTAATAAGTACATGAGTACCTGTTTATTTATAATATACATTTTGCATTAATATGGTACAAGGAAGCACCACTAATATGAGAAAGACCTACTGAAATATCTTTAAAAAAAACAGAAATACTAACCAAATGCATTTTCATATATTAAAAGTGCATGTCTGAGAGAAGATTCTGGAAAGATGGAGTAGAAAGCAACAGGAGTCTGTCTCCCTATCTAGACAACAATTGAATTGGCAGATTCAATTGATACGATATATGATTATTGATATTTTACTATTCTGGAACTTTGGAATCTACTGAAAAATTGTAACTTCTGGAGGAACCTTGGATGGTAAATTAAGTTAATTTTGGTCAATTTCAACCCCTGGCATAGTAGCAGCTACCCATTCTCCACCCAAGCCCTGTAGCATGTAGTTGTACACAGGTTCCTGAAACAGCTTGCATGTAGTTTGCAGGGTCAGGGTGGCAAAAAATGATGCTATTCTCCAAAGATTGGGTATTTGTCTCTGTTCACCGATTGTTGCTTCGGATCACTGAAGTTCATACAAAGAGGCAGATGACCATTATTTTTGCACTTCCCCCTCTGGCTGAAGTGAGTTCCAAGGGATTTAAGGGTTTGACACTCTTTTTCTCCCTTAATCTTTCTCTTTTTTCAATTCTGGGAGCCAGACATTAAAGACTAGGACATTCAAAAGTGACTGCATATGAAGAAAAAATAGGAAGTTAATAAAAATGCCCAAAGAAAGGCACAGGATCAGAGACAACCCGAGAAGACCTTAAATACACACCTTAGGCTGATTCCTGGGACAAAGGCAGCCTACAAGCAATCAAAACAAAAGGCAATTAAAAACAAATAGCAACCAAGCAAAAACAATAAATGCAGGAAAGGGGGGGGGGAGAATCTGATTTCTAGAGTTGCCACATTGTTAGATTTAAATGTCCACTTTTTGATCATAAATCACAGTGCACACAAAGACACAGGAAAGTATGTCTCATTAAAATAAATAAATATACATAAATAAACAGAAACTGTTCCTGAAAAAGATCTGATGGCAGATCTACTAGACAAAGGTTTTAAAACAATTATCTTAATGAGTAATGATGCTCAAATATCTAAAGAAAAATATGGATAAAGTCAAGAAAATGATGTATAAACAAAATAAAGATATCAACAAAGAGAGAATCTAAAAAGAAACTGAAAATAAATTCTGAATCTGAAAAGTACAATATCTGAAATGAAATATTTACTAGATAGATCAAAGTGTAGATTTGAACAAATACAGAATTGGTAAACTAGGATATAGAAGAATGATAATTACTGAGTCTGAGGAATGGAAAGAAAAAAGATTGAAGAAAAGTGAGCAGAGCTTCAGAGACCTGTAAGACACCATCAAGCAGATCAACATACACACTGTGTGAATTTCTTTTTTTTTTTGAGACGGAGTCTCGCTCTGTCGCCCAGGCTGGAGTGCAGTGGCACGATCTCGGCTCACTGCAAGCTCCGCCTCCCGGGTTCACACCATTCTCCTGCCTCAGCCTCCCGAGTAGCTGGGACTACAGGCGTCCGCTACCACGCCCGGCTAATTTTTTGTATTTTTAGTAGAGACGGGGTTTCACCATGTTAGCCAGGATGGTCTCGATCTCCTGACCTCGTGATCCGCCCGCCTCGGCCTCCCAAAGTGCTGGGATTACAGGCGTGAGCCACCGCGCCCGGCCACTGTGTGAATTTCAAAAGGAAAAGAGAGAGAAAAAAGGGTGGGAGATTATATGAAAAAATAATGTTTGAAAATTTCCCAAATTTGACAAAAGACATCAAACATCCAAAAAGCTCAATGAACTCCAGGAAAAATGAACTCCACACCAAGACATTGTAATCAAATATTTGAAAGCCAAAGACCAAAAAAGAGTATTGAAAGTAGAAAAAAATAAAAAAGCAACTGATCACATATAAGGCAGTCTGAGTAAGATCATTATCAGATTTCTCATCAGAAACTTCAGAGGCCAGAAGATAGCAGGCTAATATATTTAAACTGCTGAAAGAGAAAAATAAAACCTGTTAAGTTACATTTCTATATCTGTCCTTCAAAAGTAAGGGAGAAATTAAGGCATTTCCAGATAAACAAAATCAGAGGGAGTTCATTACCTGTAAACCTGCCGGGAATACATTCAGGGTGAAATGAAAAGACACTAGATTGTAACTTGAAAAAAAATAAAGATTTCAGTAAAGGTAAATACATGAGTGATTATAAAAGCTAGTATTATTGTAATAATAATTTGTAACTCTACATTTTTCTTTCTACATGATTTAAGAGACTAATAGATTAAAAATTATTTGTCTAAAAACTATTAAAATTTAACTTTGATTTTTAATTCCACATTTGGTTTTCTACAAAATTTAAGAAACAAATGTATATAAAAAAAGTTATTAATTTATGCTTTCATACACACAATGTGTGAATATATAACCTTATGACATCAACAACAGAAGGATGGTAATGGGGTTGTAAAGAGGCAGAGTATTCATATGCTACTGATGTTAAGTTGGTATAAATTCAGATTAGAGTGTATAATATTAGGATGCTAAAAAATCCTCATGGCTACCACAAAGAAATTTACTATATGATATACACAAGAGAAGATAAAAAGAAATTTAAACATTTCACTACAAAAATTCAACAAAACACAAAGATAGTAATGCAAGAAATGAAAAACAAAAAAGCCATAAGATATACAAAAAATAGCAAAATGACAGAAGTCTCTCATTATCAACATTTTAAATGTAAATGGATTAAACTCTTCATTTGAAATACAGAGATTGTCAGAATCAGTAAAAACATATAATCCAACTATATTCTGTCTATAGGAGACTTATTTTAGATATACATGCAGTGGAATATTATTCAGTCTTACAAAGAAAAGAAATTCCGATGTATGCTACAACGTGGATAAACTTTGAGGAAAATATGCTCTGTGAAATAAGCTAGTCACAACACACACAAATACTGTATCATTACACTATGTGCAGGACTTAGAATGGCAAAATCATGAACACAGAGATTTGAAGGATGGTGACCAGGGGCTGAAAGGAGGGGAAATTGGGAAGTTTATCTTTAAAGTTGAAGTTTTACAAGATGAAAAGAGTTATGGAGATGGAGAGTGGTGATGGTTACACATTACAAATATATTCAATAACAGGGAACTATACACTTAAAATTAATTAACATGTATACTATATGATATATACATTTGATGACAATGCTTTTTTTTGGAAAAAAATTCATATCCAAACAGCTTCACATCTCCCACACACCTTCCCTAGCATTGACATATTCAAAGTAATTTCTAAATTGGTTATTTTCAGAATTAATCCAGAATGAAATTTTAATAATAAACTTATAATATATACCTGATATTTATCTTCTTAATTTGCATCATGTGTTATTTGTGGAATGAGAGACAGGACAGTCTTGGATTTATTCTGCCAGATTCAGAGACCATGCTCATCAAGTCACTGTATCAAATGCTGTACTAAAATTTCTTGTCATGTTGTTAGTTACTGTAGTTTGCTGCTATTCTATTTCGTCACGCCTAGTTTCTGAAGCATTTGGTGATTCACCCAAATATTTTATTTAGTCACAATTGCCTACATCCTTGACACTTGACAGATCTCTGATAGCCCCATTTTTACCATGAAATGTCATTTATCTTGCATATCAAAAGCTCCATTGACTCCTCTATATTATTGTGGCAGATATGGGGTAGACATTGCCCAGGTTCCTTTGTCCATTACACACAAAGTCAACATGTTAATCGTACTACTTATCTAATGGAACGCAAAAATAATTTAATATCTATTGAATCAGAATAAATAAAAATAAACTTTTTTCAAGAACAGTAAAAATATATTTTTCTGTTACAAAAGTTAAAATTAACAAACATCTTTTGACGTAAAAGCAGCTGATAGGTTGGAAATAGACTGGAAAATAAGAATGGCTGTTTTAACATCCTGGATGAGAGATTAGATTAAAAAGTAAAAACCAACTGACAATCTTTGTTAATAGGGACCTGCGGATGAATGAATGAGAACACTGAAAAGAAAGAATAGAGGAAATAATGTGTGTTTTCTAAAGAGAAACACAACGGTGCTGTGAAAGACAATGAACAAAATAAGAAATGTATACAATGTATAATTATGGACATTGTATAATTAGGAGGCTTCAAAATTACTTTCAATGAATATCTGCCAATTAAACGTCTGTAAGGCATGAGTTCCTTTATATTGAGGTATGTATGTGAAATGACTTGTGTTACCTTTTGCAACAATTTTGTCAATAGTGAAATACTGTCATCACCTACTTTCCAAATTATTATTTTAAGCACTTATATCTTGACATATTTTAATTAAAATAAAGTATTTCTTTAAAACTCCTTCATCAAAATTAATTCCTTGACATTATTTTAGCTATATCTAAAGAGTATCAAAGACTACTTCAAAAATATTTGAGTTTTACATTTTTTATAAAAATAAATTTTATAGAAGACAAATTTAAGTCTTTTTACTTTATTATATTTACATACATCCACAAAAAATGAGGAGTCTATTAATATATTTGTACTATATCTTAAAATTTGAATGTCTAAAGTATGTACACTTTTGGCTTTCTTCATTCAGTTACTTGAAATAAATGTTCATAAGCAAATATTCATATTTACAAATGCGTTCTCTAAATAATAACATTATAACTATATGAAATTGTCTCAGTTAAATAAAGGTTTTGTTTTCTTTAAGGGAACAAATTTGTACTCCTTATTTTTAAAAACTGAAGATTACTTTCAATCTTAAAATTATCAGTTTTTTCATCATTATACAATTTATTTGAATTTAATTTCAATGAATATTTTAGGGTGTCTTTTGGTTATAGCTTCATTATGTATACATGTATATTAATCAGAAAAACAGAATCACTAACAAGTGATCTGTGAATGGGATTATGGGATTTAATTTAGGAGACAGGGTAGCAGGGTGGAAAGACCTGTTAGAGTGTCCATGAAGAAATCAATTTCTTCCAAAGTAAAAATATAATATTTGAATCTAGAACATGCCCGACTATTTCAAAAACATCTTAGCAAGTTGTTACCACTTCCCTCATCCTGAAAGGCAGTACTATGTTTATTGGTTAAGAATTTAGACTGCAAGTCAGCCTGCCAGGCTTGAAATCAAGCTCCACCATTTACTAGGTGGGTACATTAGAGCAAATTACTTAACAAGCCATATCTAATTTTTCCTAAGCATACAAGGAGGACATTAACAGTGCCTACTTTATGAGGCTGCAATACTAAGTAAATTACTTAATCATACAACATTTAGAACAGCACACTATCTAAAACAATAAATGCTAAAAAATAACCCATTAACGATTAGATTATTAATTCTGCTAGGTCTAACCTTGATGTACTTTACCTGGCTTCAACTTCTAAGCAATTTATAATTTAAATTACAGTTTACTTTGCCCCTCATTTCATAACTTCCTTCTTAAAACAGAAAAAAAAAAGTGCCCTTTTCAACATAGGAAGTGCACCGAAAGAGAACCTGTAAAGCACATACCCACACGTGTTTTCTTTTAGGTACCAATTTATCTCCAGTTTTACGTTTTCCTACTACAGTTTAAACTAATCTTAGCCTAGAAAATCACTTTCTCACTCATTTCAAATTGCAGAAACAGGTAGAAAGATCTTCTTATCAAACTAATCTGCTTTAAACAGGGTACCTTAAGTCTAACATGATGTGTTTTGTAGAAGTTATTCGAACTGAAAAAGAAAAGCATTGTATCTCAAAATCCTGTTCAGTTTCTCACAAGTATCTTAATATTCCAAGTACATTGTATTATTGTGCAGGCATTCACTCATTCACTCCCTGTCCAACCACTCACTGCCAAGTGGTTCGTGCTTTCGGTAAATTAATTTCTCTTCCCTATCCTACTGAAAATGTCTGGCCAGGCGCAGTGGTTCACGCCTGTAATCCCAGCACTTTGGGAGGCCGAGGCGGGCGGATCACAAGGTCAGGAGACCGAGACCATCCTGGCTAACATGGTGAAACCCCGTCTCTACTAAAAATACAAAAAAATTAGCTGGGCGTGGTGGCGGGCGCCTGTAGTCCCAGCTACTCGGGAGGCTGAGGCGGGAGAATGGCGTGAACCCGGGAGGCGGAGCTTGCAGTGAGCCGAGATCGCACCACTGCACTCCAGCCTGGGCAACAGAGCGAGACTCTGACTCCGGGGGAAAAAAAAAGAAAAGGAAAGATGGAGAAAGAAAGAAAGACAGAAAGAGAGAAAGAGAGAGAGAGAGAGAGGGAGGGAGGGAGAGAGAGAGAAAGAAAGAAAGGAAGGAAAGGAAGAGAAAGAAAATGCCTCAGCCTTATGACTTGCTTTAACCAATGAAATTTGAGCCATTATGTTATATGGCATAGTTGTGTTATATGTAACATCAGAGTAGAATGTGTAAGTGGAATTGCATGATTCAACTCGCCCTCTTTTCCTTTTCCCCTTTGCCACATAAAGAACATCTTTCTCTTAGGGATTTAGCCTCCAGGTAAAGGAATTAGCTGGAGATATATAAAGGATTGGCAGATAGAAACAATCTGAAACAATTTCACTTAAACTGAGACATAGTTCTTCTTTGGTCATCCATCTGCATGTAAGATATAAATATTATTGTAAGCCACTTAAATTTTGGAGTTATTTACTATGTAGCAAAGATAAGACTTAAATGATGTAACTTCTAGGTATAAGACAGAGCAATTATGTAGTTATTTTGCTATTGGGCTTCCAATAACTCAGTCCTATATAGAGAGGCCCCTACTGTTATTCACCCTGCCTTTACTCAGCTTAATTTAAATTATAAATACGGTGATTTTTATTAGTACTGATTTTTTTTAGTTGCAAGTGACAGAAAATCTAAGCCAAAAGTGCTTTGAAAAAGAGTGGGTGAAATTTAATGGTACACATAACTCAAAAGAAATAAAATTTGAGATTCAAGTAATTTCCCCGTGACAAATCCTTCTCCAACTCTACTCTGCTCTGGATTCATTGTCAAGGTCTGTGTGGTGTCATGGTAGCTGCCAACTACTCTTGGCATACATCCTCAGAGGTACAATTACATTGATAATAATTAACCTTTGAGTGCTTACAATGTGCCACTCTTCTAAGGCATTTGCATGAATTAGCTCATTTCATCCTCAAAATGAATATATCAAATAGAAACGAATATTATCCTCATTTTGTAGTTAAAAAAACAGATGGACAAAAAAATAAGATGCCTCATAATAACATATATATCTATAGATCCATGTGTATATATGTATATATGTGTGTATATACATACACGACTTGTGTATGTGTGTGTGTATATATATCTAACACACACTCAACTTCTTATGGAATCTAACAGAAACAGTGATAGCAAGAATATTGCAAATAACCCTATTTGCAATAATCTAACAGAAACCATAATAGCAAGAATATTGCAAATAACTCTATTAATCATAGTCTACTAGAAAATATATTGTTGCAAAAGTGTTCAAACAAAATATACTTTCCAGCCACAAAATATTTGTTATGGTTTTAAAATCATAACAACAAATTAAAGAACAAATAAAACCATACTGAGATGGCCTGCATGAAAAAAAATAATGTTTTATTACATAGGCAAAAATATCTAGGACACAGACCTTGGATTCACTGCATATACCTTCTAGTATGATGATACAGGCTATGCAGTTGAGGGTAAGTACTTAAAATTGCTACAAATTATTCCTTTAGAATGTTAGGTGTAGGATAAAGACTAAAATTTTTCTATAAATTCTATCTGTAGCAACATGAGTTTTCTATAACGTATTAAAGGAACACAGAATAAATCAAAAGTTGAAGAAACATAAATTATTTTTTACTTTAGCCAACTTATATACTTTTATTACATAACTTGTAATTTTTATGTAAAGAAGAGCATTGGCCCTATGATTTTTTAAGCTTTGTATAAAAATTTGATGGTAACATTAAAAAGTAGCCAAATCAAATATAATATAAAAGCAGACCTACTCAGTAACTTTCAGCTTATTGGGCTTTTGTACTAATATATTTGTTAATATTTAATAAATATAAGATGTTTTTGTACCTGTGGAAACCCCTTAGCTACTCTTTGCTAAACACACAGTTGCCTTGGTGTTTCTCAAAGCACACATTGCTTCAGGACTTTTGAATTCCTTTCCACCTGCCAGCAGCATTCTTCTAAAATATTCCTCCATAATTCAAGTTTATGCTCAAATTTTACTTTAGAGAAAATGGGTTATATGGGTTTTTATAAAAACCCATGTAAGAAACATTGCTTTTCACACTAGTTATTCTTCTGTGTCCCGTATTTATTTTTCTTCATAGCATTTATTACACACAACATGGTACCTCTTTGAAGTAGAAGCTCATGAGGGCAGGAATGTTACTTTGTCTATTTCTACATCCACTGTGTCTAGAACAGGGTCTAGTACATGGTAGGCATTTCACATATTTCTGTAATGAATGGTAATATAAGTAGAAATCATGATACTATTTAGTAAACCTCATGTACCAAGTGTTACTCAACACGAATAGACTCTAGGCAAAAGATGTTATTTTGGATTATATTAATAATTTCAGGACATACTTCTTACATATTGGTAAGTATTGTACCTTTGTGTGTCAGGGGGATGTTGAAGTTCAAATTTTACTTTTAAGATCTGGGAGAATGTTTAGTAAATTAATTGCTGATGATTTTAATGTACATAATATTAAAATAATCATGTTTATAATAGTTCAACAATAATTTCATAACAATTCACCTATTTTGTGAATGTTTAAGATAAGACTAGCTAACAATTATTAATACAAGTATGTACACACTTAAAATTTACACTTTACAACAATTCTATCAGTTAATAGCATTATTCTCATTTTTCTCCATTGGAACACTGAGGCACAGAGAAGATTTTCAAATGCCCAAGACATGAGAGTACAGGTTTGAAATTTGGAAATGGAATCCATCCACACTAACAATAATATTACTTTTCTTTTCTTTTTTTTTTTTTTTTTTCCTTTTTTGAGACGGAGTCTCGCTCTGTCTCCCAGGCTGGAGTGCAGTGGCGCGATCTCGGCTCACTGCAAGCTCCGCCTCCCGGGTTCACGCCATTCTCCAGCCTCAGCCTCCTGAGTAGCTGGGACAACAGGCGCCCGCTACCACGCCCTGCTAATTTTTTTTTTTTTTTTTT
Organism: Pan troglodytes; assembly: GCF_028858775.2. NCBI lineage: Eukaryota > Metazoa > Chordata > Mammalia > Primates > Hominidae > Pan > Pan troglodytes. Next base: position 20,881,021 of record NC_072420.2, read on the forward strand.
TTTTTTGTATTTTTAGTAGAGACGGAGTTTCACCGTGTTAGCCAGGATGGTCTCGATCTCCTGACCTCGTGATCCACCAGCCTCAGCCTCCCAAAGTGCCGGGATTACAGGCGTGAACCACCACGCCCGGCAATTAGGTGAAATTAAAGAAGATTAGGCAGTAAAATTGAGCACTTCTATTTCAAAAGTGTAGACCGCTTATTAAATTATATTGAATCATTATTCTGTAATGTTTGGGAACTTATTGTTTATTTCCAGAGTAGAATTCAATTACTTTAACAGTAGATCATAGTGGGCTCTAGAGAATTAACAGTCTAATTAGTTATTTAAAAGGTTAGAATTAAACTTTCTTAAGTTCTTTAAGCATTTTATAATCATTAACATTTTCATAGTACTCCCATAAGCATAGCACATGTAACTGGGTCTCATTTCAAAGTGACCAATTAAAAGAATTGGAAAAACAACTAACCCTGGTTTCCATGTTAATAATTGAATGTAGGGTGGATATGGGTATATGTGTCTATTATGCCTTTGTGGTATGATTATTTGTTAATATTGTCTGTAAGTAGGCTTCAGAAGTGTGCTGACATTGTAATTACAAGACAAATCATCCATAAATATAGGAAAGCATATCTTTAATAGAAGTCTGTAATTTTATCAGACTTTCTTTTTGAAATATATGTCACAAGAAGCACTGAGAATCACTGCTTTAAAAAAGCCACTGCTTGTGGCTTAAAATTTTGTGTATTTCTCATTACTCATATGACAGTTTGCATTACCAAGTATTAGTAATTCAGTTGTTTAGTTGGTTGGATATAGAACAAATCATTTCTATCATCTGAATAATTTTGTTGAAAACTAGGCATCGTAGTAATTTTCTGTTTTCTGTTAGACTAATAGCGGGGCTTCCAGAACTGAGAAAACAATTTTCAGGAGGGACATGAAAAATCCATTCAGTCATAAAAAAAAGTAACAACTATATATTTACAATTTATTCTAGGATAAAGGCATATATTTGCACATTTATACCTGTATCATGCTTATGAGAATCTGAACCTCTCAGAAATAAGGCAGTTTCCAAAGCCTGATAGTCCAGTGGCATCAGAGAGTTAATATAATGTATCCTTTACTCCACATTCATAGATTAGAGAGTCAAAGATAATAGCTACGGTGCAAATCTTATAAATTGAGAATATACATTTTATTTTTCTTTGTAATAAAGTTTGTCACTATTAAAAGATAAGCTTGAAACTCAATGTGAGTTTTCTTTATTCTTCCAGTACCACTCTTTTTCATGTTTCTTCTTAAGATAGTTGATAGTCTCTAGAGAATTATCTATCCAGTGATCCAGGTCACTTTCTTAGAAACATTCTAGAAAAAAAAAAAAAAGAAAGAAATTCTCTTTAAAGGTGGGAAACATATTTATTTCTCACTGGAAATGCCAAGCTCCTTTTATCTTATTAGATAAGGAACAGTTCATTGCTATTTTTAAGAAAATGCTTCATGCAGTTTCAAACCCAGTATTTATGCTGGGTCTGGATTTGAGACAACTTTCTTTGGACTCTCAGATTCTTCCCTCAGACTTTATCAGGCACTGCCTACCTCTGCCACAAAGAAGTCTCAGGGTTCCTGCCACACTCCCATCATTCTTCTAAACAATTGGTAGGGACCAGAGAAAAGATTTAGCAAGAGGTGCACACAGTCATTAATTATGTAATTTCCAGAGATTTAAAAACTGTTATGTTGATCCATCCTTGGCTGATTAAAGTTCATTAAAATTTCAGCCAAAAAATAAAGGAAATACAGAAATACACAGAATCTTCCCAACGTGAGTTGTGAACTCAGAATAAAATAGAATAGAGTTAACATATGATTTGCCTTAAATGACTAAGCTTTTCTATATGTCTTCATGATACTGTGGTGCAAACTTGTTATTTTTACTGTGAAAATTTATTTGTGATCATATGCTTTAAGGCAAAACATGACTTTGAAATTTATCAGCCTTGAAGAAACAAAACACAATTTAGCAGTTTTGTAGATAACAGAAGCTTTGTTTATTTTATATATTACTGTTTATATTATACTGTTAATTAAATCTGTTCTCAAGCAAATTTCATAATTTCTGAGTTGTATCTCTAGAGAAATAATTTATTATATTTTGCCAATGTTTATAAACATTGTTAAAGTTGCTGTCCTCTCTTCGTTATATAGATTAGAGATGCACTGTCAAACTATTGTATAATACGATAGTCATCGTTACTATCAATTCTTCTTTCTGAATTTTAACTCATTTAGTGATTAAAACATAGGTATATTAAAACACTGAAACTATCAGACAGTAAACAATATTTCAAAAGTAGCAAGATCCATCATCTATCATCTATCTACCTACCATCTATCATCTATATATATATATATCTCCATATATATAATCCATATATATATGGATATATAAACACGTGGCACTTTCATCAGGTTATCAAAACTAACAATGGAAGATTATGAATAGACCACTATTCATCTAAAAATAATAGTTTCAGTATGTAAAAGAGTGTTGTATCTTTGTAAGTAATTATATTTATTCAAAAAAGCTTTTGCACATACCTTGCTATCTATACCCAACCCCCTCAAATTGCCTAAATGTTTGCAGAGACTCAGCTATTGTCTGTTCTACTTTGGAAGCTTTACCTTATGAATAAATAATAATTATAGATCATCAATATTTTCTTTAGTTGAATTTGAAAGGCACTGCCAAGTAATTCAAGTTTTTAACATTATATATTTTTTAAAGTTAGTATTTATTAAATGTAGAACACTCTCCAAAATTACCTTTGGCATATTTTAAAATGCTTAGTATTATCTATTCTTAATGTTGCTAATAAATTTTGGAATACGTAAAAAATATTTAGTACAAATACCAGGCTTTAGAAGATTTTTACCAGCTTGATAAAAGCTTTGAGAATCTAACTATCTTGTCATTTGTAATGCAAATATGCCCCTCTTTCCCCCTCAGCATACTGTGGATTATTAATGGTTAACTGTGAGTATTTGATGCTATTAGTAATATATTATTCATGTCCATACACCAATATTATTTTCTTAAATTGTCATACTATTAATATCAGCTTACAGAGGCAAGAGTGGAATCTCAATTACTGCAGAATTTTGTCTGAATATTGGTAGTAACGTATAACATAGTTTAAATAGGTTGCTATTCTGCAATGTGTTTACAACCTGAGCTAATAAATAAATAAAAATTTAAATGAAATTCAGGTCACTTTCATGAGGATTCCTCTGAAGTCAGCATTAATAAAAAGTTATATGAATGTCAAAAGATAATATTAATTATGATATTTCATTATTATTTGCAGCATATTAAAGTTGAAAAGTTCTACTATATTTACGATACTATTACATTTTGGATTAAAAGATCTGTTGAGTAAGAATCATAATATTGACAGTAAATAGTGCTAGTTTTGTCCATAATTGGAATTGACATTGCCTTGACATCTCCTTGAAATTACTAGACCAGAAAGTAAAACCAGAGCACACAAGAAAGAACAGGATCAGAGCCAGGAGACCAATTACCTCTAATCTTTACCACATCAGTTTTAAAAAGTCTTGTGGTCATTTCCCCTCATATGGGGTGACTGGTTTGGTCTTTACAGGTGGATTACTATGATAACTTAGACTTTCTCTATCCAGGATGGAACACACTGAGAGCCTTGTCAGTGGCATAACTAGACATTTTTGATAATTGAGTGCCCTTCGACATATGTTCAAAGAAGCTGGTTTGAATTCCTGAATCACAAAATACACTTTGTGCATGATAATTTCTGGTGATGCATTTTTATCAAGTACACAAGAACATTATTATGAACGTGTAGGTCTAATACTGGACTGCCTGGATTAAGCCCTGCTGTGCAGAGAACTGAGAGTATGCTGTGGCTGGGTCAAAGTAATAACTGGATATGAATAAGATGACAAGGGATGTGTGACTGTTATTTGACTTCTTTAAGGACAGGAGAACACCTTTTACATCTGTTCTTAGAGTTGTAAGAGTGATGCTAAAAACCAAATTTGAGGAGAGCATTGAAATCTCAAAAAGTCAATGTAGACCCCTCTTGGGTCAGAGAGTTCTATAGAACAAGATCCTATCAAATGGCTGAATCCTTTATTCAATTACCCATTCACGAGTAAATAGAGCTTGTTGTAGAAGAAACATTGGGATGTGACACAGAGAAAACTACACAGTAATTGCCCATTACAACTACTAGAGGACAGAATAAATCTCAAAGTAGGAAATGGCTAGAGAGTTATTTAACAGGTTAAAAAAATTAAACAGATAAAATATCTACAGAATTTAAGAGATTCTTTTTTTTTTTTGAATATAGGAATTTGGCCTGGTTAAAAGGATGACTACTTTGAAAATAAATGATTTGTCCATTTTATACTTTATGAAATTTATTATGAAGAAATATTACAGTCATTACTTTTAACATTATAGTTCACTAGCAACATAACATATGGGGAAAAGTATATACAGTAAGAAAGACAAATATTACAAAATTACTTATTTTATAATAAGACAGACTCTATAAAAAATATGTAAAACAGAACATTTTGAAAATAAAGTATTGATAAAAGTTAGAATGGGAGGGTAGTGGATCTATGATGCAGGAGGAAGAAAAGGCACAGAGAAATAATAAATTTTTGAGGTAATGAGTATCCCCAATTAGCCTGATTTGATCATTACACATTGTATGCATGTATCAAAATATCACATGTATCCCATAAATATGTACAAGTATTATGTGTCAATTTGAAAAGTTAATACATTCAAAAGAAATAGAATAGAACAGGCAGGTTTTGATGAGAAAGAACTAGAATTAGACTTTAAAATGAAAAGCTAGAGAAAAAAATTAATAGGAAACAAGCCTACTCTTAGAGTGCTTTTTACTTTTTAAAATATCCCAAGAGTAAATAAAGTCATCATCACAGGATGAATCTGACTAAGTGGGGTTAAATTATCTAACAAAATTACACCACACCTCATGATGATGGCATTTTAATGGGAAATACTGTGGGCAACTGGTGTGACCACCATCACCGGAAGAGTCATATGTGATCAATGTAGTCCCACCTTGAAGGAAAATCTGAGAAACTGTGGCAGCACATCATGAGTCAGAATAAGATATGAGAAAATAAGAGAAAAATAATGAGAGCTACATATAAAACAGTGACCTTGCCCAGACTATTGCATGGTTTTGTATGACTGTAGATATGTGATTTCTTATGGGGACACTTTTTACATCAACTATTTTTGGTGCACAACACCCTTAGCATTTCATTATTTTTTTCACATTTCTCTTAGACAAAAAGAAAAATATAACTGAAACATATCAGGTCTAAACAATTTAATCATCATCATATGCACAGTTTCTGGCAAATGTTGCAGTAATTCTCTCAAAAATGTTAAATACCATAGGGCACCCTTGTGAATTTTCTATGATGCCCCAGGATGCTTTGGCACACAGTTTGAGAACCATGTGTAGTTATTTGGTCGAGTAATCACATATTCATGTTGGCCTCCTTGTTTTACTCATTGGGACTGCTGGCCCAAACAAACCATTGATTGTAGGCCTCCGTAAGTTGACCAAGGTTTGGAATCATTCAGTAGCTTACCTCTCTGAACTCTTACACTTTCATCTCTCCAGAAGTTCAAACTTACACAGAATTAGATCCAAGGCCAAGCCAACTAGATCATCTAGAGTTGATGTGAAGGTACTCACTAGGAAATAAAATGTCATAAAAAGTGTGTTTGTTTCTACATATATGTCTCTGTTTTCATAAGATATAAGTGTTTAGTTTTATGGCATTGCATGGAAATAACACTCTGAACCTCCATGGTGATAAACTTTGTATGAATTTTTTATTTAATTATTCAATTATATATGATAGTTGATATCATTATTTCAATATTTTAGATGAGGAAGCTGTGACTTAGTAGGGCTATGAAAAATTTCCAAATTTGAAAATGACAGGGACAGATAATATGCACTTCACACCACAGTTTTCTGACTCTAAATTTTATAGATTTTCTTTTAAATTTTATACAGTCTATATGTGTGTGTTAGAGTTATAAATGATAAGATTTAAGATGGTTACTCAAATAACAAAATCACTGAAGAAATTTCAGAAAGTATAGAGAAGTTTATAATTTAAAAGAAAATAAGTATATAATTATAAATTTGTAGATGGAGACATAGAGATAGATTGATGATAGCTGATAGATGATAGGTTTGTTGATTGATTGATGGAGAGTGATATGAGATAGATTGATGATAGCTGATAGATGATAGGTTTGTTGATTGATTGATTGATGGATGGAGAGTGACATCTTATTGTTACTAGATAGGGTCCTCTTGTCACAGGATCCTTAGAATGTGCCTTTGCTAGCCGAAAACCTCTGTGGTCAGTGGCGCCTTTGCCCGAGTTTTGCTCAGGCCCACTGGGCTCATTCAGCCCACTCAGCCTGGCGGGCTGCATTCGGCTTTCACTCTTGGCCCAGATCCCATGCCTGCCAAGGGCAAGCCAGGCGTGGAGCAGCAAGTGGTGTGTGAGTGAGTGTGCGCAGGGACCAGCCACTGTGCACAGCCAGGCACGCCAGCTATGGCGGGGCAGGCAACTCCAGGTGCTGGCATCGGTGCTGGCTCCTTGCTGCGGCTGGACCAGACATACCACAAGCACCTTGCACTGCAGGCATTGGGCAACACTGTTGGACCCTGAAGCTTGGATATATCAGGAACTGCAGAACCCCAAAGAGGGTGTCACAGCCCTGGCTTCGGGAGCTCCTAAGTCTGGCTCCCCGAAGGAATGCAGCTCTTCTCACCTTCTCTCTTCTCATCGCCTGCAACATGGCAAGAGGTGGGGAGAGGGACGTGTTTCAGCCCTCTGTGTTACAACTCTTCCTGTCTCACCATTTGGCGGGTCCCGCCTTCTTGTTCTGCATCCAAGAATGAGGTACACGGACAACTAGAGGGTGAGGAAGGAAAAGAGGTGCTTTACTGAGTGACAATATAGCTCTCAGGGGACCCGAAGTGGGTAGCTCCTTTCCTCAGGCAGATCGTCCCGACAGTGTCCAGCCTTTAGTGGAGGGGAGACTCACAGTGAGTAGCAGGCATGTTGTCCTGTAGTTCACGGGCAGCTATTGGTGGGCCGGAAAATCCATCATAAGTTCTCACTCCGGTCTGCAGAACTGACTGCCCAGTCCCCAGGCTTCAGACTGGCCCAGTCTTGAAGGTGGGGCTTCACTGGGGACCCGCCCCTTTCTGCCCAGGAGCTGTCTCCTGCTGCCATCAACCTACTGCTACGTTGCCTACAGTGCCCAGGCTGTTCATGCCAAGCGCCAACTGCAGGCCCATGCCAAGCTGCCCTTATCCCCACCTCGGCCTCCCTCCCATGCTCCTTGGTGCCCAAAGTCCAAAAGGGGCAGAGGTAGCAGGGAGCTGGTGTGTCAGTGCTGTCCTGAGTGCAAGCACACCTAGAGGGGTTGCGACAGGCCTGGGCTTGACTTTAACTTTGCTCTGAAATCAGAGAGGTCCCCGGGAGTGGGGAGAGGCCAGGCAGTAGGAGCAGGTACTTCCAAGCCTGCAGGGTCAGAGGAGCTTCCCAGGCCCTTCAGTTGATAAGAATGCCTGGGTCCGCAGCCAAGCTTGGATGGCTGCAGCTGCGTCCTGGAGGGCGGGGCTCCCGCGCCTTTAACTCAGAAGCGGGTGTGGCTCCCACCTGTTACCCGCTCTCCCTGGCTCCCTGGAGTGCAGAGCCCCGGCCACGCCTTCCCTGCTGAAGTCAGCGTCTTTGAAGCAGATGGGCTGCTGCTGTCATAAATTCCTCTTCTGAAACGGTACATCTAACTGCCATTAGGGATGAAGATGATGATCGCTCTTAACTGCTTCATGCTGACAGGGGGCATTGTTTTGGAGAAAACAGCAGTTAGATCTTTCGCAGGGGCCTATCTAAGGGTCCCCAGTAAAAAGGGAGCGAAGGCTCAAGTTGTGTGACTCCTTGGAGTTTGATGGTCTCTAGATGAGAAGAAACAAAATTTACCAGGAGGTTAAGCATGTGAAGGAAAAAAAATCTAGTGTCAATAATAACAGAAATAAGAAGTAAAACAGACTAATTGTTAAAACAATGTTGTGGCTAGAGCTGTCTCATCCTGGTGAAAGAAACTGAATCTTGTATGAGGGCGGGTAAACTTTAAAAGAGAAATCACTTTTAGGGGAGTAGCTAATCCTCTGGGAGTTCAGAATAGAGGAGTCCTTGACAAAGACGCCTTATGGTGAGGAACAGAACAAAGGTAAGGATGGTAAGCTAGAGGTCTCCCCAACTATAACTAAGGGGTTGGGGAAAATATTGGATTAAAATTTTTCTTGAGATGCCCTCCATGGTCCTACTAAGAGAGGAGTGGAGGGGTCAGACTAGAGAGGAAAACTGAAAGTCTGCTATGGTGACCAGGAGGAGGTCCACCTTCCTGCCTTGAAATCTGAACCATCAGAGGTGGGAGAGGAGCCCTGGGACCCATCAGGTCTCCTGGACCCAGTGACCTGTGTCTCTGGAGACGGTCTGCCCTCCAGTGGTCCTGTGATGGTTAATAGTAAGTGTGAACTTGATTGGATTGGAGGTTGCAAAGTATTGTTTCTGGGTGCATCTGTGAGGGAGTAGTCAAAGGAGATTGTATTAGTCCATTTTCATGCTGCTAATAAAGATATAGCCAAGACTGGGTAATTTATAAAGGGAAGAGATTTAATGGACTCACAGTTCCACATGGCTGGAGAGGCCTCAAAATCATGGCAGAAGATAAAGGAAGAGCAAAGGGGCATCTTACATAGTGGCTTCAGGCTGTCCCCGGCTTAAAGGTGAGGCTTCACAGTGGACCTACCCCTTTCTGCCCAGGAGCCTATCTGCCTCCTGCTGCCATCAACCTGCCATCCATGGCACTCACGGTGTCCAGACTGTTTGTGCCTAGGGGCACCTGCAGGCCCACGCTCAGCTGCCCTCAGTCATCCCTTTGCCTCCCTCCCTTGCTCATTGGTGCCCAAAGTCTGGAAGGGGCTGAGGCAGCAGGGGACTGGCATGTCATGGCTGTCCCAAGCACATGCAAACCCAGCCAGGTCACAACAGTGCCTGGGCTCAGCTTCAACTTTGCACCAAAATTGGAGCATGCATTGGGAGCATGAGCTGCATCCAGGATGGAGGGACCCCCACTCCTTTAACTCAGAAGTGGTCATTGCTCCCATGTATTCCTAGCTTCCATTGAGTCTTGTGGAATGTGCAGTCCTGGCCATGCCTCCCCCACTGCAGCCAGCATCTTTGCAGCAGCCACTCCAGATGGTCTCCTATTATTATGAGATTAACACAGTTTAGTGTGTATTTGTATTTTAGTTTGATACTGTGGTTCTAAGTTTTATTATAGAAAGAGCAATAAGAACATTTATATTATGGTTTGAATGTTTGTGTGTCTTCCAAAATTCATGTTGACATTTAATTCCCGATGCAAAGGTATTAAGAGGTGGGGCATTTAGGAGGTGATTATGTCATGAGGACTCCACCCTCATAAATGGATTAACGCCTTATATGAAGTCTCAAAGGGATGTAGTTGCCACTTCTTTTCTTTCTACCATGTGAGGACATACTGCCTGTCCCCTTTGAAGGATGCAATGTTAAAGGTGCCATCCTGGAAACAGAGAAAGCAGCCTTCACCAGACACTGAACCTGCTGGTGACTTGACTTTGGACTTCCCAGTCTCCACAACTTTGAAAAACAAGTTCCTGTTGTTTATAAATTACTTAGTCTCAGATATTTTATTATTGCAGCACAATGAATTAAGATAGTTTACAATAACTTTATGAGTCCTGGGACAATAGGAAGAATGCAATGGCAATAAAAAATAACTCTGAAAGCAATAAGGCTTTAATTGTTTACTGCAATGGTATGAGAATGAATCTAAACCAGAAAAAGCAACAACTCCTCCTGTTACATTTCCCTCCATAGAGACTCAGAGTCACTTTAATCAGCATGGATGGGGGCGGGAGGATTATTTCACTATAGAGGGAATTCAGAACAAATGCTGTGGCAGTTTTATGATGCTATGCTTGGGGAAATGATGGGAAAGGGTTAGGATTAGAAAAGCACTGAGTACTGAGTCAGTAAAGAAATGTGTGCTCAGCTGGGCATGGTGGCTCACGCCTGTAATCCCAGCACTTTGAGAGGCCGAGGCAGGTGGATCACCTGAGGCCAGGAGTTTGAGACCAGCCTGATCAACATGGTGAAACCCCGTCTCAACTAAAAATACAAAAATTAGCCAGGTGAGGTGGTGCGCACCTGTTATCCCAGCTACTGGGGAGGCTAAGGCAGGAGAATTGCTTGAACCCTGGAGGCGGAGGTTGCAGTGAGCTGAGATTGTGCCACTGCACTCCAGCCTGGGTGACAGTGCGAGACTCCACCTCAAAAAAAAAAAAAAAAAAGGAAATGGGCGTTCACGGTTTTCCCTCATCTTCTCTGTCCCCACTTCACCCTCCATAAGGAGGTCTTAGCAGAAGCACCTGAAGAGGGCCATACAGATGGCCTCATATGAAGATACCTAGAAATAGAGACACCTACGCTAGGAATGTCGATGCTTACAAGGGCATGGCTTACCAGCGGGCCTGAGTTTTTTATTGTCACACTCTCTGGAGACTGCAATGTAGTGGCTGTGCACTAGCTAGTTTGGAGAGGTAGTTTTTCTCCTGAGGCTTGTCAGGTAAGGCCTTTGTGATTGCTTATGGTTAGGCCTGGAAAAATCACACAGCTTCTTAACTGGGAGCCAGGACTCTTCAAGAGTAGACATGACTAAAAGAGCAGCAAATACATGTCCTTGGTTCAAGAAGCTATTAGGTAAAAAAAAAAAAAAAAAAAAAAAACAGAAATTATAACACCTCTAAACAGTATTTTGCGTGGCACCCATCTGGATGAGAGAGAATTAAGATACATCAGTCACCTTATAAATCTTCTCTCATTTAAATCTTACAGTAGTCAGTGAGATTGATGTCATTAGACACACTTTAAAGAAAAATAGCGTTCTGAGAAATTTTTAAAAATTCATGAATTTCACAGTGCTTTTACTGGACAAAGAAAAAGTAGAAGATTTATTCTATGTAATTGTTACTAAATATTCAAAAGACTCAGTGTGTTACCTGACTTCCATTTCCCTTAATTTGTTTTTAATACATGTAAATCATTTTTATAAAACTAATTTTGAAAATTGGATTGAGTTTCAAATTTTCATGTGATCACATTTATCACTTTTTGTGCAAATTTTTTTTTTTGTGAATTGTCTAAGACATTATTTCCGACTACAAACAGATAAATTAGTTGCATTATTTTTTACTATTACTTTATATTTTAAATAATCTTAAAGATTTGTTTTCAAAAATATGATTATAATAAAGTTTAAATTAATAAATGTTATATGGTAGTTATCTACTAACCACCAACAATACTAATATTATCCAAATATGATTTAATATACAGTTCATTTCTTACTTTATGCTGGCTGTAAGATTATTTCAGCCTAGTAAAATCTATTTTGTAATATGTACTTTATCATATATTATGTTTCTGCTTGTGCACGGGTCTATTTCTAATCATTTTATAATTAAATGTAAAGATAAGGAATGAATACCTGTATGCAAATTCAGTGATTCAAATAGTTTCCGCGTTTTCAAAAAAGAATGTAATAGCTTGAGAAATTTAAGTAAAATGGGTATGTTTTATATGCAAAGATTGCTTTGCTAATATTTGAGAGAAAATATAGAAAATTTATGAGTAGATACAGAATGGTGGTTTCACAGTTATTTGAAACATTATTCTCCAGACTTTTCTGGTTTTTTTTCAATATAAAGGACTTTTCAATAAAATCTTAGTATTCACTTTCCCTTAGTGTCATAATGGAAAATTATTTGGCTATTTACTAATAAAGAGGTTTTAGACAAAAATAATTTCATTGCTGGACTGAACTGAAGAGTGATTTGTATTAAATACATCCCTAGAAGTGTCTTTCAAATGCCTGCAACTGCTTCTGTTAACTTATGTTCCCAGCTTCATTTTATTATTGGGAATGACCTTAATAAGTAGGCAGGATGCAGAAACCATCTATAAGGTACTATTTTATGGGCACCAGGAAGGCCAACTACCCAAAATTTATACCCTGCAACCTGTTATGGTCTCTGAACTCAATTATTAAAGATTTATTTCTTTGTTGCTCAAACCCTTTTCAGTCTTCTGAAACACTGTCAGAATGCAAATAGTCCTCAGATTGTGAGGTCTGAAACAATAGCATTTACTAAAAAACAAAGGCGAATATAAAAACACAAGTGGATTTAATCCACATCCACACCACTTATTTGAATTATAAGAACTGAATGTAAATAACATAACCAATTTGTGATCAAGTCTGAAATCAAACCCAGGACGCATGACTGTCAGTCTAAAGCTCTTGTTTTATAATGAATCTATTTCTACTAGATAAATATAAAATAAAGACCAATTTGTTTTAAATGCATTTTGCCTTCTGCCATATGCTCTTGTAATAGGAAGGAAAAAGGCTGTCTCAAACTTCAATTTGACTTCTCCATTATCTTCTCTTTACTCATAAAATACACACATGTGCACACACACACACACACACAAAACAGCAAAAAATAACCCTTTATATTAATTAAAAGATTAAATTAAACCAATGGAGCAATTACTTGCTATATGTTATTTGTCATTCACTTACTAAGTGACAGCAAATAAATTTATTCTTAACATTTGGTTCATATTTCAGCTCCTCCACTATTCGGTCCTAATTTTCTATATTTACATTTATTTAGTAATTTTATATAACAAAAATAAATTCTAGTTTATGTAACAAAAAATTCTTATATATGCTGAGTTGCCTATAAGTAAACTTCAAAGTGAAATAAAATTCTTTCAATTTCCAGAGCCATTTCTCTTTTCTTACTTTAGGCTGGCTGTAAGATTATTTCAGCCTCTGAGTATGGCTGTCTACCATCATTCATGATGATATACCTCTCCCCACTCTCATTCAAAGAAGTCTGCCCTATGTCTATTGCTTACATGATATTAACCACTGATATTTAATCTTTCTTCTATATTAATTATATAAATATTGTCAAATATATGCTATTAAATAAAAATACATATTTTAGAATCTGGTATTTAAGAATTTTTTACAGCATTTTTTTTTCCTACAACTAACTTAAATATGCTGTGTGATGGCTAACACAGTAAGCCTTTATTTATTATGGCAGATAGATGCCTTCAATTATATTCCTCATGCTACTCACTCTAAAGGTGACAAAGAGGTTGTATCTTTCAGGCCAAATTCATTTGAATAAAGATCTGGTTCAAGGACATGGGGTCTGAGGCAACAAGCTGGACACTAGAGAAAGAAGTGATGGCACAAAGGTTCTGTTATTGCTGAAGCATATTTGAATCCTGCTCCATGCCTTCTTTTACTTGTTCCATCAGTTCTAGCTGCCGACTCAATTCTCTCCTCCATGATGTACTTTGTGTTTATCACTAATTCAAAATGTATCACATTGTATCATAATTTATGGCTTATCTATTCTGTTAAAAACTTAATCCATTAAGTAAAGAGTTTTACTCATTCATCTATTTTCAGTGCCCAGGAAGATGCTTAGAATATAGCCCAATACATATACTGAACGAAAGAATTTTAAAAATGAAATTACGTTGTTAATTTTTGTATAATGAGAAACGATTAAATTGAATAAAAGACCAATGTGGAAAACACATCTAAGGATTAGCAAATGTGAGCATGTCAAATTATTCCTAGAACATGAAGGTATATGTGGAAATTGCCTAATTATCTAATAAAAATATAAGACAAATAAAAATTAAAAAGCTCTTTCATTGCCTTTTTAAAAGTAGAAATGCTTAGGCGAAATTCTATGCCAAAAGTCAATAATAATAAAGGTAGATGGCCAAATTAACATATAAACATTTAACATTTGTATATGTGTACATATATATGTGTGTGTGTGTGTGTCAGCTGTATAAAGGAAAATAAGCTTTAGTAGATTACCCCAGGTTGCAGTTTTTAGTGACTTCTTCATGCTAAGTGAATGTAACAGTACATTTGAATGTGTCGTATTATTAACGGTCCTAGAAAAAAACATAATGGCTTTAAAAAGTTAATAGTGTGAAGAAAGTAGTACCAATTACACACATAATATATCAGATAATCTGTTTTTTGAAAATGAGCTTTTTAAATTAAAGTCAAGAATATGAATTAAAAATATAAATAAATCCAAAATGGAATAAATAGGCCTTTCAAGGACATAATTCTATATGTTTAAATATGATTTAAAAAATTTTTATTCATGTGCCATTGCTTCATTTTTTTTTTTGCTCACTCAGCTTTCTAATTTGATTGTTGTTAATATTTTGATAAGAAACAGTGAACTGTGGATAATCTTTCTTAAAAGTAAACATGATTCTACTTCTGCTCCAATAAGAATGCTCAAGTATGAATAAGCACATCTAAATCCTTTAGGGGAACTCATTCAATGTGAAATTGAATAGATGTTCTGATAACCAACGAAACATATCCTCTCAGAAACTAAATTCACTATATACAGACTTGAACCTCTTCTCCAAATCTTATTTCTGTCAATGGCAACAGCATTTATCTGATATCATATAGACACTATTCTGGAGAGTTTTTTCTTCCTTCCTTTCTTCTTTGTACTCTTGCATATGTGAGCCTCAGTTTCCATATCTGAAAAAAATAAGATATTGGAAATAAGGCACCACACAAAACCAACTACCACACTGACGTGGTTGATGATAACAAAGGTTAGTCCTCAAAATCGATCATGTTCACTATCACCAACACCACGTCTATTTGCAACGTTATGTTCCACACATGTCTACTGCACAATCCCACATTTGCCAAGATTATTTTAATTTCCTTTCTGGATTTTAGTAACTATATTTTTAAAATAAACTTTTGTATCTGCCTTTTTCACTTTCATTTTATGTCAACTTTAAAAAATAGTATGTTCCCTGAAAAATTTATATATGTCAGAAGCCTAGCTGGCAAAATCTAAATTTATGGTCTTGACATTAAAAACCTTACATTAATTCACTCTACCATATCTATGTTACTGAATCTTTCTTTATTCACCTTTATTCACAAATTTATTTATGCCTTTTTTTTTTTTTTTTTTTTTTTTGGAGATGGAGTCTCACTCTGTGACCAGGCTGGAGTGCAGTGGCGTGATCTTGGCTCACTGCAACCTCCGACTCCTGGGTTCAAGCAATTATCCTGCCTTGGCCTCCCAAGTAGCTGGGACTACAGATGGGCCACCATGCCCAGAAAATTTTTTCTGTGTTTTTAGTAGAGACGGGGTTTCGCCATGTTGGCCAGGATGGTCTCGATCTCTTGACCTCGTGATCCACCCACCTCGGCCTCCCAAAGTGCTGGGATTACAGGCATGAGCCACTGCACCCGGCCTATTTATGCCATATTTTAACTAGAATTTAAATTAGCCTGAGATTCTCAAAGCACAATATAATTTACATCGAAGGTATAAAAGTAAATATTACAACTACTTCAGAAAGAAATTAACCAATAATTAGTCAAATTGAAGATTTGAATAGCTACATTTTACCTAAAAAACTCCTAGGAGTACACTTACTGGAAATTTTGGCTTCTGTGTACAATGATCAGGGTACCTGGCTATTCATTGGAGCATTGTGTGTGATAGAGAAAATATTAAATGCATGCATACATACTATTACAGGTAGAAGTATGCATCACTGTTGTAATAAATATAATGCAATATTATTTTTGAGAAATGCTTTGGAGCTGTAAGGAAAAATGGTGTAGAAAGAATCATCCACTCTATGGGTCTAGATTTAGGGTTGTTGCAATGATCAGAAAAACTAACACAGTTTGACAGAATGGATAGGAGGAAGCAGAAACTCGATGGTCTTGATGGTAGTATGAAGGTTGAAGAGTCCATTACAGTGACCCATGAGTAAATTTTCTGAGCACTAAGGAAAGCACTAGTCATGCAGATGTACCAAGAGTAGTTAGGGTACCCTGTATCGCATAAAAAAAGTATAATAAATTGCCAATTTTTGGACACCCAAGGATTTTCTTTCCTAACCCTACAACCTGTCATGGCAATACTATTACTTCTACCCAATACCCTTGAATTTGAAGGGAGGGATTTCATTGCAAAAGAGTTCCACCTATCTGGCTTATGAAAATAAACCTGAAAATGCCTAATTTCTAATAGGCATCATGTCTAAAATATTTTCCATGATATTATCAAGGAAAATATCTGTTGATCTATGGTGATATGTTATATGTAGTTAATATCATATGAATGACAACATAATATATGTATGATGATATTTTATACAATGATAATCACCAAATTTACATATAGTAATAATATCACAAATTGTTAACATTTATTAGGGGTTTATTTTGTGCCAGACACTGTTCTGTTCTCATTTGTTATAATCAATACGCTTAATTATCAAAACAACCATAACATAAGGGTATTCTGAAAATTACCATTTTACAGATGAGGTAAGAGAGGTCAGAGAAGTTGGACAATTTTTCTAAGGTCATACAACAGGTAGGTGGTAGAGTTAACTAGTATTATCAAGTCTGTCTGTCTCTAGACCACAGATTTTAAATATAATTTAAATTAATTTCTATATAATTTTATTCTTAGAAATTATATCTCAGAAGCATATTTTTATGTAATATGTGTTTTATGTCACTTAAGTCTAAAATAATGATATTGGAGTGTGTTTTGAAAACAGAGAATGAAGAGGCAGAGATTAGAAGGAACAGCAAATTAATGGAGAAGACAGGAAGGAATGTCATCAAAAGAGTTTAATCCCATCAAGATCCCCAAAGAAGAATTGGATGCCAGTACTCTTTTTGCTTCTAACTTTCTACTCACATCAAGTTTTTTCCCTGAGTTAATGAGATATACATTTGGCCCTTGAACAACATGAGTTTGAACTGTACAGATCCACTTATACATGGATTTTCTTATGTCTGTTGCTCCCCTAACATAGCAAGACCTACCATTCTTCTTTCTACTCCTCCTCCTCAGCCTACTAAACATGAAGATGACAAAGATGAAAACTCTCATTATGATCCACTTCCACTTAATGAATAGTAAACATATTTCTTCATTCTTATGATTTTAATAACTTTTCTTTAGCTTACCTTCTTGTAAGGATACAGTATGTAATACATATAATATGCAAAATAAATGTTAATCAATTGTTTACATTTATCAGTAAGGCTTTTCATCAATAGTAAGCTATTAGAAGTTAGGCTTTTGAGGAGTCAAAAGTTATACATGCATTTTCGATTGTGTTAAGGGGCTCCCTTAACTCTTGCATTGTTCAAGGATCAACTGTACTTCAATTTTACAGAATATTTGAGACAGAAGAGAAGACCAGTGTTTGATGTAGTTCTGAATTTGAGATATTTGATTTTCCAAAGTCTTATATATAATTTAATTATTTTCAAAAGCCTTATGATATTGATCATTTATGTTTTTGTTTTACTGTTAGCTTAAATACGAATGAATTGTTTATTCTACCTAGAAAAAGTATGCTTTCAAGCCTATTCTGTTGCTCCATGTATTAAACAAATAGTTTATATGTGGCTGCGGAAATGAGCATTTTTTATCTCATGTCAAAATCCTACCTATATATTGTTCCTAGGTAGTTCAGATGTACCAAAAAGCCTTAGCCAGTTCTCACCTTTCATTGGTAAATGTTTTCTTTGGTTTTGTTCTTCTTTATTTACTTCCTACTCTGAGCATATAAACCTAGCAATATAATCTATTTGCTTGTGTTTGTTCAACCCATTAAACTGCCTTCTAAAGGCAAGGAGCAAATAAAACCTGTAAATCTCAAACTACTTACTGCAATGTCAGGAACCTGGGAATGCATGGTAAATATGAGTGGATGACAAATAGTGGTGTCGGGAGCCATGAATAAAGACAAGGAGAGTGGGAACCTAGTACCACACAACTCCCAGGCCACTTGCCTTACCCTGAAAGGCAAGTTAAGGCCAGGAAATCAAGTTTTGTGTTGATTTGCTCTATAGCATCGTCATTTGTACAATGTAGAGGGCATACTGCTTAGTATCGATTTTACTCTGATGATTGCTTAACAAGCATAGTTATGCCTAAATGACTGATGAGACAAGTGACCCACCAAGGTGGTAGTGAGACAAAGAAATGTATCTACTGTAAAGATGAAATAATTAGAATGAAATATACTGCCCAGGATTTGCCAGTATTGACTTGCTGAGTCAAACTTTAAATACATCTTTTCTTAATAGAGGGAAAAAAATGAATTGCATAGGGATATCAACATATCTTTCCCAAATACCTAATTTGTTCTGGAATTTGGTTTCAAAATAATTCTGCTAATTATTCCTATAAGCTAAAATTGATATGGTTTGTCTTATATTGATTGCATGGCCATCATTTTATTATTGAAAGTTCTGCTTTATCTGAAAAATAAAAGTTTAGGAACAAAATAGTTTCTGCTATTAACAGCAGAATACTTATGCTTTTGTCCCAAAGTGATATTTGAGTCTTTAAGACTTTTTTATACCATACAAGTGTCACTCACCCTGGTGACAGCACAAGTGTTAGAGTTTCCAATCCCAATAACAAATAATTTTCAATCATCTAGGGGTCTGCATACCAATCTGTCCTTGATTACATCCCCATATAACTGGAAACACATGTAAAAGTTTTGTGAAATACCACATTCTTTTGACTGGCAATTTTAATTTGATCTTGTGCCATCATTAAACATTACTTCCTATATGGGCCCAACCTAAACTTGACAAAGAAAAAAGCCCAAATGCAGCATAATTGGTTGATTAAATACATTAAATGGATAGAAAAAATGATTAAAGAAATGAATGTCCCAAGAAATAGGTTATCAGTAATATTTAGCCCAAAATGGAAGTTTCATATTAGTAGTAGTCTCCACATTTTCTGAATTTCATTTTCAAACCCACTCAGCATTCAAGTTGATATTGTTTATCATTTCACTCTATTATGCCTCTAGTCATTTATTAATTTTAACCTGAAGTCTTTTATTTAGCTTATGATGCAACTACTGAAATGATTTCTAGGGAAGTTCAATGATTATTTTGAAAAGGGCATAAGACTAGTTCAAATAAGGCTAACGTTGAAATTTTTCACACATTTTTATTGTCCGGAGTTACAAAATTAATTGGATTTAACAGAGCCCTTGACTTTGCAGAAAAGCTAAAGAGTGGAGGCACTAATGTTTGCTAAATGTAGTGTCCATTGCTCAGAAAATCAGATGATGTGCCTTGCTAGAAAGTGCAACTAGCTACACACTAAAAAGAACGTGAAAATCAGAAGGTATATTTTACAAATTATAATAATATACTGGATGTGAACAGGAGAGACAGTTGCTGAACACAAATATAATAACACAGATCCTTTAACGCATGGTGTGTATCCAAAAAAAAAAACAAAAAACTTGTACAACGTATTTTAAAATTTATGTACACAAAACCAAAGATTTTCTTTTTTACCTAGTCCAAATGCCGTCCCAGCCTTAGAGTCCTGCTCTTTATAAAAATAAAATAAAGAAAAAGAAAAAAATTATAATAATAATTGGTCTCTTTTCACTAGATGTTCAGAGAATGGGCAAACATTGAGTGTCCAATAATTCATTTGACAAATAAATATTTTTGATTATTGTGTACCTAGCAATGTGCAGAAGACACGAAAACAGAATCATGGTGAGGAGAAAGAAACAGGTAGGATAAATTATATAAAAGCTAAATTTTATAGCAAATTTTAATTTTACTAAATCCATGCATGCTGGGCTATCTTTTGGGGTGAGTACTGATATGTGTGCCTCTTTTGGTCAAGGAGGGAGTAATGATAAAAGAATAGAGATGTGTTCAGTCATATTAATAATTCTTGTTTTCCCAACTTATTAATTTATCTTCATTATTCCTGCTTATTATTTGGGAGTGGTTGGAAGACATTTTAATTTTCAGAATGAGATAGGATAAACATTAACATAAATCAATATGGTATAATTATTGCATGTGTCAGGCAATCCAATATTTCTGAAATATGTTCAAACTCAGAGGGCAATGGGAAAATGCAACAGCAAGGAGAATAAGTCAAGAATATTGACTTGTGTCACCTCTCTTTATTGACAGCTCATTGATTTCCTATACATGTGTATGTGCGTGTGTGTATGTGCGTGTGTGTGTGTATGTGCGTGTGTGTGTGTAACATATTAGGAAATCAGCTAGAAATATTAGTAAAAGCTATGGAAAAGTATAAACTTTTCCCTTCTTTTCAAACAAAAACAATGACATATTTTGGTTTTATCTCATTATAAGTATCCACTGATTTTAACCATAATATTATGGGACAGTTGTGGATCAGTAGAGAAGAAGAGAGGATCTATTGTTAACATGTTGGAAATGCTGAAAGCCCATCTCCTCTATTTAGGAGTCACTAATATGATGAAAACCAAATATAAAAGTGTGTCTCAAAGGAGAACATAATCTATTGAGTATTTTTCAAAACATTTGAGGGTATTTATATAAGGGAAACAAATTTAGAAAGCACTAGCCTATAGACACACACACACAAGGACACACACATGCATGTGAGCCCACGCGCACGCGCGCACACACACACACACACAAAAAACCTATAAAAATTTATGAAAATTTCACCACAAAATATTTTAAGTATGATAAAATTCTGTTTTGCAATTTTATCCTTGTAAAATAGATAGTATCGCCAGTTACTTGCTACTTTCCCACTCCTTGGAGGTTTTGAATCAGGACATTTAAGTATGTTTGGGACTTAGAAACATATATATATATTCACAATCATGAAAGCATAATAAAATATAACCTTATAAGATAATATATGCGGGAAACTTAAGAAGCTGGTGATGTTTCAGTTATGTACATTTTATATTCCTACATAGTTTGATTCAGCTGGATATAGTTTTCTGTGTTCCCCTAGTCCTTCTTGCAAATTAAATCATGCATAAGCAAGCAAAGAACTCCCATTACATTCAGAGTTTTCTGTAATATAACAATCATGTAGGAACAAATTTGCAGTTTCAAAAGAAGTATTTTAGCAGAACCTACTGTATTTGTCTATCTTGACTCTTTCCATGTGGCCTCAAGGCTGTGCAGTTTCTAAAGTAATTCTCATAGTACATTTGTTGCTTGCTGTTGAAATTATCTTATTTATATCCCTTTTATGAGAGATACAGATGATTGGTAATAGAAACAGAATGAGAGAGGGATATGGATTGGGAATAATTGCTACAAACATTTCATTATTTGTTTATGGAGCACCTGTGCAAGCAGTGTTAAGTCTTCCCTACCACTTCAATACAATTTAGAACACTAGATTATAATAATAAATGGTATATGCACATTCCACTTTTTGGAAATATGCAATTAATCTGGAATTCAGATATACACAAACTTACTCTCTGTCTCTCTCTTTCTCTCTCTCTCTCTCTCTCTCTCTCTCTCTCTCTCACACACACACACACACACCATAAATCAATATCTTTCCTAAAAGTGATCTCTATCTGGTAAGTCCCTGGGTAGTCCAAAAAGTCTCCTTGGGCTTGACATCCACAGATGATGAATTTCCAGTTTCATGTCAGTTCTAGCAAGGTTCATGAAAAGGTTTAGGAAGTTTGCTGTCAGGCAATGGGATCACTTCCAGCCTGTGCAAGACTTCAATGCTAAACCAAGTTAAAAACAAACAAAAAATAAATAGGTAAGAAAATAAGAATGAATAAAGTAAGAAAAAATAGCAAAGGTAGAATTTGTATTGCTGTAAGTCAGATATCTCAAAAAGTAGTCTAGGGACTTCTAGCATTCACCAAGTTCAAAACTATTTGCATAATAATACTAAGCCATTATTTACTTTTGCATTCTCATTCTCTCAAAAGAGAAAAGTAGAATTTCTGAAGGCTACATGAATTTTGACATCACAAAAGATTAAAATACAGTAGATTTGATAATCTAGTTGTTTTTTATTGTCAGACTTTTGAAAAAAGGAAAATGACTCTACACTTTTACTAATATTTATATTTAAATATACTTATTTTCATATATTTTATTTATATTAACATGTAATGGGTACATTATTGTTAAATTAACATAGAAATATTTTACAAAATTATTTTAATTTTCAATATGGTAAACATTGATGCATATAGCCACTTAAAATGTATTTGGAGTCTCAATAATGTTGAATAATTTGAAGTTATCTTGACCAAGAAGTTTAAGAAGTGTCATAGTTAATTTAAAAAAATCTATTATAGCAAATAAAGTAGTTGAAAAAAAAACTGTGAAATTAAATGTCTAAAACTGATTTGCATTATGTCTGTATTAATGTCACGAGATAGCAATAATCTGCAGAATACTGTAGGAATTTTTTATTTAAAATTTTTCCCATTTGTTTAGAGTCACACTTAAAATGCACTATAAGTGAATCCATAATAAATGATAAAATCAAGTAGAAATATTGCTGTTGCAAATATGTTAAGCTCAATTGTTTGTAAGTTCATAAACAATTTGAACTATCAAATTAAGAAACATCATCCATTTAAATGAACCTTCATGAAAGTAAGACATATATAAATCCAAAAATAATACTATAGAGAGAACGCATTCTGAAAAATAAAACACTTAAGTTAAGAAAATATTGGTTGTTTAATAAGAAAAATGGCCTCTACCCTGAAGTACAGACTAACAACCATCCATTTGATTACTCCCTTTGATGTTTACTTTGCAGTTTTAACTGGACTTGAGCAAAATTAAACTTTTCACCTTGGAACAAACCTGTATGTCCTAAAGTTACAGTGATTTAAATTTTATGGAGAGAAAAAATATAGAAACTGACTGAGAAGACCTAGACATGGGAGTTACTAGAAAAAGACTTTAAATTAGTTATTAAATATGTTCAAAGAGCTAAATGCTAAAAAACAGAAACATGAGAATAATCTCCCACCAAATAAAGAACAGCAACAGAGAGAAATTATTTTACAAAAATAAATTTAAATACTGGGGTTTTAAAAAAATAATTAAAATTTATAAAAACTACGCTAGAATTTCTTAATAACTAATTTGAGTTGGTAAAAGTAAGATTCAGCAAACTTGAAGACAAATTAAAATTAGCCTTCTGGGGAGCAGAAATACATCTGAATGAAGAAAATTAAACATAGAAACAGTGACATGAGGAATATCACAAAGCATCAAGCACTTCGTCAAGAAAGTAATGGAACAAAAGAGGGACAAAAATGTCATAAGACATATAGCAAAAGAGAAAAGTAGTATGCATAAATCCTATCTTATTAAAAATTGAATTAACTGTGAATGATTTTAAAATTTCAATTAAAAGTCATGGTTTGTAATATTGAGCTTTATAAAGCGATCCAATTATATGCTCTCTATAACAAATGCACTTTAGATTCAGGCATAAATAGGTTGAAAGTAAAAGTATGGAAAATATATACTATGAAAATCAAAACCAAAAGAGAATTGAGGTGGCTATAACAATATCAGACTAAATAGACTTTAGAAAAAAAAGTTACTGGAGATGACATGTAGAGGAATGTATTATAATAATAACATAAAGAGGAATATATTATAATAATAAAAGTGTCAATGCCTCAGGAAGATATAAGAAAATTGTACACATATAAGCATCTAAGAACAAAACCTCAAAATAAGTAAAACAGAAACTAATAAAATTGAGTGGAGAAATAGACAATTCAACAACGGTAACTGGAAACTTTAATATCCCACTTTCAATAATGAATAGAACAAATAGCAGAATGTCAAGAAAGAGAGGACTTATAAGGACATTATAAGCCTACTAGTCATTATACACATCTGTAGAGAACTTCACTCAAAAACAGGAGAATACACATTCATCTCTAATACACATTCCTCTCACTTTCTATAATGAATAGAACAAATAGCAGAATGTCAAGAAAGAGAGGGCTTAAACAACACCATAAGCCTACTAGTTATAATACACATCTGTAGCGACCTGCACCCAACAACAGGAAAATACACATTCCTCTCTAATGCATATGGAATAAACAGGCAATAAAACATGACTCAGCAAATCTAAAAAGATTTAAATCATACCAAGTATGTTGTCCAGCCAGAAAAGATTAAAATTAAATATCAATAACAGAGGAAACTTGGGAAAGTCACACATAGGTGAAAATTAAACAGGAAACTACTAAGTAACCAACTGATCAAAAATAAATTACAAGAGCATTTAGAAAATATTTTGACATGAAGAAAAATGAAAACACAACATGCCAAACTCATCAGATGTATGGAAATTAATGCTAAAAGGGAAATGTATAGTGATAAATGCACACATTAAAAAACAGGAATTATTTTAAATTAATAACGAGACCTCCAATTTAAGAAACTATTAAAAGAAGAACAAACTGAATCCAGAAGAAAGAAAAGGAGGTGCATGTTAACAATTAGCTCTATTTTAGTCCATAAAATAGAGAATAGAAATACAATTTAAAAATGAATGAATAGCCAGGAGTGGTGGCACACACCTGTAATCCAAGCTACTCAGGAGGCTGAGGAAGAATTGCTTGAACTCGGGAGGTGGAGGTTACAGTGAGCCGAGATTGAGCCACTGCACTCCACCCTGGGTGACACAGTGAGACTCCACCTCAAAAAAATAAAATAAATTAAATTAAAATAAATCAATAAATACTTAAAAATCAATGAAACAATATTTATTCTTCAGAAAGATTTTAAGAATTGACAATCTTTTAGAAAGATTTGAATAAGAAAAAAATAGGAGACTCAAATTATTGAAGTCAAGAAATAAAAAGGTGACGCTACTACTTACCTGAAAAAAAACAAAAAAGGATTGTAAGAGAATACTATGAGTGCATCCATGCCAAGAAATTAGATAACCTAGATGAAATAGGCAAACTCCTAGAAAGGCACAAACTACCAGAACTGACTTAAGAAGAAATAGAAAAACCTAAATAAACCTGTAACGAGTCTATATCCACAAATAAAAAGTTAGCAATGCTGAATTCTATTAAATTTTAAAGAATAATTATAATGGCCAGGTGCAGTGGCCCATGCCTATAATCCCAGCACTTTGGGAGACCGAGGCGGGCAGATCACGAGGTCAGGAGATCGAGACTGTCCCAGCTAACATGGTGAAACCCCGTCTCTACTAAAAATACAAAAAAATTAGTTGGGCATGGTGGCGGGCGCCTGTAGTCCCATCTACTCGGGAGACTGAGGCAGAAGAATGGCGTGAACCTGGGAGGCGGACCTGGCAGTGAGCCAAGACTGACCCACTGCACTCCAGCCTGGGTGACAGAACAAGACTCCATCTCAAAAAAGCGAAAAAAAGAATATTTATAATAAATCCTTTACTAATTTTACCAAAAATGGAATAAGACAGAACATGTCCTAACTTTATCTATGAGGCTAGTGTTACCCTAATACCGAAAATAGTCAAAAGCATTACAAAAAAAGAACACCAGTATCCTTTATGACTAAACACACAAAGATTCTGAAAAAAATGCAAGGTAACTGAAACCAGCAGCACATAAAAAGGATCATATACCATGGTCAAGTGTGTTTTATCTTAAAAAACAAGATTGGTTCAACATACAAAAACAAAGCAAAATAAATCAAAAATGAACAAAAGACAGTGTTGTAGGGTATATTACTAGAATAAAAAGAAAAATACCCATAGCCATTTCAATGACCAAATCCAACAATCTTTTATAATTAAAAAAACAGTCAGAAGACTAGGACTAGAGAGGAATATCCTCATTCAAAAATTGGCATTTGTTAAAACCCCACGGTTATTATACTTTATAATAAAATATTAAAAATCTTCCACCAAAGATCAGGAAATGGATAAGGATCTTCATTTTGCCGCTACTATTCAAATTTTACTGGAAGTTCTGGCCAGGCTGATTAGGCAATAAATAAATAAATAAATAAATAAATAAATAAATAAATCTGGGTAAGAGAGGATGTAGCAAAATTATCTCCATTGAGGGAGATATGATATTCTCTGTAAAAAACCATGAGGAACACAGAATAAAAATACTATTAGAGCTGATAAGGAGTTCAGTAATGTTGCAGGATAAAAAGACCAATATACAGAAATCAATTGTATTTTTATATGCTAGTAATTAACAATCCAAAAATGAACTTAAGAGAACAATATCATTTATATTACTATCAAAACAATTAAAATACATAAGAATATTTAAATAGATAAGTGCAAGAATTGTACACTGAAAGTTACAAAGATGGTAGTATGTCCTCAGTTGATATACAGATTAAACACCATACCTATAGAAATCCAAGTGGCTTCTTTTCAAAACTTGAAAAGCTGATGCTAAAATTTATATGGAAATGCATAAGAGTAAGAATAGCAAACGCGATTTTGAAAAAGAAGAATATAATTAAAGAATCCACACTTTCTAATTTCACTTCTTACAAAAATACAGTAAACAAAATTTTGTGATAGCAGCATAAAGATAGACAAGTTGAGCCGTGTAACAGAACGGAAAATCAAGAAATAAACCTACTTTTTATGAGCAATTGTTTTTGATAAAGGTATAAAGAGATTACAGTGAGGAAAAACCCTTTTCAACAGATGGTGCTGGGACAACTGTATATCCACATGTAAAGCAATGAAGTTGGACATCATACTCCACATTATATGCAAAAAAGAATAACTCAAAATGTATCAAAGACCCAAATATAAGAGCTTAAACTATAAAACTCTTAATAAGGCTGGGTGTGGTGGCTCAGACCTGTAATCCCAGCACTTTGGGAGGCTGAGATGGGCGAATCATGAGGTCAAGAGATCAAGACCATCCTGGCCAACATGGTGAAAACCCGTCTCTACTAAAAATACAAAAAATTATCTGGGCATGGTGGCGCACACCTGTCATCCCAGCTACTCAGGAGGCTGAGGCAGGAGAATCACTTGAACCAGGGAGGCAGAGGTTGCAGAGAGCCGAGATCATGCCACTGCACTCCAGCCTGGTGACAGAGCAAGACTCGATCTGAAAAAACAAACAAACAAACAAACAAAACTCTTAGTAAATAATACGGACGTAACTCTTTGTAATCTTGAATTATGCAGCAATTTCTTAGATATGACATGGAACATAGACGCAACAAAAGAGAAAATAGATAAAGTGAACTCCATCATATTTTAAAACTTTGTACTCTAAGGAATCTATCAAGAAAATGCAAAAACAACCAACAACATTGGAAAAAAATTGGTAAATAATACACAAGATAATGGTCTAATATTTTGAATATGCAAAGAACTCTTACAAGTCAATTAAAAGACAACCCAATAAAATTATGCAAAGGATTTGAATAGACATTTGTTCAAAAAATATATACAAATGTTTAATAAGAAAATGAAATGAAGTTCAAAATTATTAGCCATTAAAGAAATACAAATCAAAATCTCTATGTGATACCACTTCACCTCATTAGTGTGACTATTATTTTTAAAAAGGCAGATATATCAATTCCTGGCAGGGTTGTGGAGAATTTGAAACTATCATACCTTGCTAGTGTGAAATGTAAAATAGTGTAGTCTCTTTGGAATATGTCTTCCCAATTCTGCACAATTACACATTATTACAGTATGATTCAGTCTTTCCAATTCTAAATATATAGCCAATTGAAAACATATATGCACACAAAAGTCTTTGTATTAGTTTGTTCTCACACTGCTATAAAGAAATACCCAAGGCTGGGTAATTTATTAAGGAAAGAAGCTGAATTGACTCACAGTTCTGCATGGCTGGGGAGGCCTCAGGAAACTTATAATCATGTGGAAGGCAGAGGAGAAGCAGCCACTTTTTTCACAGGGCCCCTTATAAAACCATCGGATCTCGTGAGAACTCACTCACTACCAAGAGAACAGCATGAGGGAAACCACCCCCATGATTCAATTATCTCCACCTGTTCCACAATCAACACGTGGGGATTATGGGGATTACAAGTCAAGATGAGATTTTGGTGGGGACACAGAGCCTAAGTATATCAGTCTTTTATTTGGATATTCATAGCGGCATAATTTATAATAGCTAAAATGTATAAACAAACAAATGTCCATCTGCTGATAAATGAATGAACAAAACACAACATTTCCACACAATGGAATATTTTCATCTAGCAAACGTAATAAAGAACTGATTCATGCTAAAATATGGAGGCAAGTTGAAAACATTATACTGAGTAAAAGAGACCAGCACAAAAGGTTAAATATTGTGTGATTCTATTTATATAAAGGGATCGAAATAGTCAAATCCACCAATTCAGAAAATAGGTTGCCAGGTTTGCGGGTAAACAGGGAGTTACTGCTGATGGGTACACGTTGTCTCTTTGGGGTCATGGAAATATTCTGAAATAAAGTATTGTTGGTATTTGCACGATTTTATTAGTACATAAAAACCACTGAATTGCACACTTTAAAAGGATAAAATTTATGTCATGTGACATATCTCAATTAAAAGCATCATATGTGGAAAGCTGGATTTGGCCCAAAGGCAGTAGTTTGTTAACTCTTTCATCTCCTTATGTGAACCATAAAAAAGGATCTAAATTACTAACCTATTGTCACTAGGTAAATTCCACAAGAGCAATGACAAAGATACTAGAACTGTCCTAGTTTCCAAGGTCTTTATTTTGAATCATCACTTGTTTAGATAGAATCAATCAGTTCTTCCTTCTACTTGGTTTGAGTTGTCACATGTGGATTTGCTTTTTGTTATATTAGAGTCACTCAAGGAAGCATTATTGCCAGGGTTCATTAAATTTTGAGAAAATTTTTCAAATTTTATTAATATATGAACTGTTAAGTCAAAAATGATGTGGCATCTTAAAAGCTTCACAATTAAGCTGATACTGAAGATATTTACCACATCAATTCTCTCAATGTTTCCAAATTTTGGGGTTAGACTTTTTATAAGTGAACTCGATTTTATCCATTGGCTCTTTGAAAAATCAAAAGCCTTGGTTTAGTTGATTGATAGATTTTTTCCTCCAAAATTTTGTTTGGAAGATTTATTGCCAATACGTGATTGCATTATCTTATTGCTACCCCTGTGATCTGCCAGTCCCCCACACCCAAAATTGGACTGATTATTTCATCAGTGTTTCTAACTGGAAACTATTTGGCTCTTCTTTAATGGTAGATGATCACAATTTGTCTCATCGTCTACTCTAATCTCCTTAGGAGTCCTAGATTTAGTCCTCTGATAAGATGCCATGAAACAAAATAAAGAAAACTCTAATCTACAGACCTTACCTTAGTCTGCTCTGATATTGAATGTTACTTTAGAGAAATCTGAAAGTAGCATTTTTTATTCATGAGAAATTTATTTCTTAATATTACCGATTCACATCAATTTCCTTGAGAGCATATAGGAAATAGAAATGATCAGTAACATTTATTGAATGCACAAACTATTTTTTGAAACCAAGTAAAATATTTCAGTATTGTTAGACAATTTCTGATTTCAAAAATATTAAAAAAATATTGGATTTAATAAAAAGCAGTTTAGTATACTAGCTATTATATGCAAGCTATTCATTATGCCACTCAATCAATAATACTACTCTGAAATAATGATCTCAGGTATACCAATAAGGAAACTGGAGATCATATGGAGAAAGACAAATAATCAAAATTACAATAAAGATATGAAACATGAGCTGCTAAAAGCCAAAACAAATGATGACAGACCTTCCTAGAGAGAGAGAAAGTAACTTTCCCTCTCTGGGTGGCCTGCCCAGAAATGAATACAATCATAGGCTAAAGGAAGAAAATGATTGATCATAGATGACACAACCAAATGGAAAAGTATTTCATGTGCATGGATTAGAAGAGTCAATAATGTTAAAATGGCCATAGTGCCCAAAGCAATCTACAGATTTAATGCTATTCCTATCAAACTACCAATGACATTTTTTGCAAAGTTAGAAGAAAAACTATTCTAAATTTCTTATGGAGTCAAAAAATAGCCCTAATAGCCAAAGCAATCCTAAGCCAAAAGCACAAAGCCAGAGGCATCACATTACGTGATTTGAAACTATGCTATCAGGCTATAGTAACAAAAACAGTATGGTACTGGTACAAAAATAGACACATATACCAATGAAACAGAATAGAGAACTCAGAAATAAAGCTGCACACCTACAGCCATATGATCTTCAATAAACTTGATAAAAATAAGCAATGGGAAAAGGACACCCTATTCAATAAATGGTGCTGGGATAACTAGCTAGTCATGTTTAGAAGAATGAAACTGGACACAAGATGGTTTAAAGACTTCAAAGTAAGACTTTAAATTATAAGAAACCTAGAAGAAAACCTAGGAAACAGAATTCTGGACATCAGACTTGAGAAAGAATGTATTACTAAGTACTCAAAAGCAATTGCAAGAAAAACAAAAATTGAAGAATGGGCCCTAATTAAACTAAAGAGCTTCTGCACAACAAAAGAAGTTATCAACAATGTAAACAGGCAACCTACAGAATGAGAGAAAATTTTTGCAAGCTATGCATGTGACAAAGGTCTAATATCCAGAATCTATAAGGAACTTAAACGAATCAACCAATAACCCTACTAAAAAATTGGCAAAAGGCATGAACACACACTTCTCAAAAGAAGACATACACATGGCTAACAAACATGAAAAAATGCTATCATCACTAATCAGAGAAATGCAAATGAAAACCACAATGAGATACTATCTCACCCCAGTCAGAATGGCTGTTACTAAAAAGCCAAAAAGCAACAGATGTTGGTGAGGCTGAAGAGAAAAGGGAATGCTCATACACTGTTCGTGGGAATGTAAATGAGTTCAGACACTTTGGAAAGAAGTTTGGACATTTCTCAAAGAACTAAAAACAGCTATCATCAAACCAGCAATCCCATTACTTGGTATACATCCAAAAGAAAACAAATTATCCTATCATAAAAACATGTGCCCTCTTATGGTCATTGTAGCACTCTTCACAATAGCAAAGACATGGAAACAACCTATGTGCCCATCAATTGTGGATTGGATAAGGAAAATGTGGTACCTATTCACCATGGAATACTATGCAGCCATAAAAAAGAACAAATTCATGTTTCTTGCAGCAACATGGATGCAGCAGCTGCAGGACAGATTCTAAGTGAATTAATGCAGGTACAGAAAACCATGTACCACATGTTCTCACTTATATGTGGGAGCTGAACACTGGGTACTCATGCACATAAAGATGGCAATAATAGACACTGGAGACTACTGGGAAGGAAAGAGGGAAGGGAGCAAGGGTTGAAAAACTATTAGATATTATGCTCACTACCTGAATGTTAGGAACTGTGAAGACCAGAAGAAATATTGAGAAGTTATCCTGGACCCTGATACCATCTCAGAAGAAAATATATTTCTGGATAATTGACAACCCTTGAGACTCAGGAAAGGAAAGTTTATGGACATATTTATGTAAAAGAAAAACTAAATTTAGGAAATTTTAGTGACATATTTAGTCCTAGTATTAATGAGAGAGTAGTTTCCTGTAAATGAATTCACTTTCAATGATGTAATACGACTCAGAATTGTTCAGAGAATGAACAAAAGGTTCTAAATTCACTTTTAGATAAACATATTACCTCCAGCCAAAAGGACACTTACAGTTTTATTTCTTGTTATTTATGCAAAACTAGGTATGATATATGTGCTCTTTCAAACTGTATATCTTTGATCTGATATTATACCCTTTTGTCTTCCATGTGTCAGAGACAGATATACCATAAGGTTTGATTTGCTGTAAAAATGCTATTTGTTTTACTTAGTTTGACTTTACACCAATTTGGAGTATTAATAAGTTTGTTTTAGTTCAGATGATCCTGCATTAAGTGTTGATAAGGCAAAGGAAAACATTGATCTATCAACAGGACCAGTAAAATCTGAAATAAAAGTCTAGCTTTGCAAATATAAAAACATATATAGAAAGAAATAAATGTAAGGAGATTGTTGAATTAGTGAATCCAGCATAATCAGTTTTAACTATTCTGTGAAGTACTCAAAATCGAAGTGACAAGGAATAAAATTATGGCCTTTGTTATCATTAGGCCATTTAAAGTCTCAGGAAATTACAAGGTGACAGTTTAGCAGAAAGTGACAGAGCATGGACTTTGAAAGCAAGTAAGACCAGATATGGACATTACAATTCATGTCTGGAAATACCTTTGATAAGTAGCTTGGCTTTTATAATCATCAATTTAATTTATTTAACCTCTATAGCAAAGGCGATAATATTATACATCATTTAAAGATTTTTGTAAAAATTAAGTGAGACAACAATGTAAAGTGTGTAGGCTGTCACACAGCTTTTAGTATATATTAGCTATTCTATTATTTGCATAGGTTTCTTTTATTTGTATTTTAATTTTGTATGACAGGTCATACTACCAACATCAAAAAGATGTTAAGGTTTTCCTTTTCTTTTCAGTCAAGGGCAAGTTCTTTTTATTTTTATTTATTTATTTATTTATTTATTTTTTTGAGACGGAGTCTTGCTCTGTTACCCAGGCTGGAGTGCAGTGGCGCGATCCAGGCTCACTGCAAGCTCCGCCTCCCGGGTTCACGCCATTCTCCTGCCTCAGCCTCCTGAGTAGCTGGGACTACAGGCGCCCGCCACCACGCCCGGCTAATGTTTTTGTATTTTTAGTAGAGACGGGGTTTCACCATGTTAGCCAGGATGGTCTTGATCT
Organism: Pan troglodytes; assembly: GCF_028858775.2. Taxonomy (NCBI): domain Eukaryota; kingdom Metazoa; phylum Chordata; class Mammalia; order Primates; family Hominidae; genus Pan; species Pan troglodytes. Next base: position 20,914,017 of record NC_072420.2, read on the forward strand.
CCTGACCTCGTCATCCTCCCGCCTCGGCCTCCCAAAGTGCTGAGATTACAAGCGTGAGCCATCGCGCCCAGCCAGTCAAGGGCAAGTTCTATAACAAAATAAAGAACAATCATTGCATTATTTTTTTAAAAACAATTTGAGTTCTGAAATTTTTAATGCCAGTTTTAGGATATCTCTTCACTGCAATAGCATCATCCAGTTCTCTGTACTGCAGAGAGTATGTATTGCAACTTTCTATGCAAATTGCATACACATTTACATATCGAATGCACAGATTTGATCATGCAACTTCACTCCTCAAAAAAGGAAAAAAGGAACCCTAGTTTCTTAATGTATAAAACTTGAAGTTTAATACCTTTAGAATCAAATTTAATTATCTTCCCAACTTGGCCCCAATCTAACTTGCCTTCGATTTTCTTATGTCACTCCCGCCCCCATTCCTGTAACATATGGATAGTCGAATTTCAGTGGGACGATTGGGAAAGATTTAATTGCTTTAATATAAAGATTTCAGGCAAAATTCTCAAAAGTACAGCCCAACAATACATATCTCTGTAATATGTGTATCATATTTTGAAAGCTACAGAAATAGCAATTTAATGTTACAAAAAGATGTTTTTATCCTTTTACTTCATAGCTATTATCTTTTAAAATTGTAAAAAATCAATACCCTAAGTCATAATTACATGGTTCTTACTACAACTTGTGATTCTTTTAAATTTATAAATTAAGACTAAATTGTGACTTAAACATAATGGATTTAATGTTTGTAAAATAAACAATTTTTTAAAAATATACATTAATATTTAAACCTATTAAAGTTAATACTAAACATTAACTTTATTATCTAAAATAAAATCAATTCTATTATATTTATCTTTTAAAGTGGTTAATTAGTTAATTTTGTTCACTAAAGAGAGCAAATTAATGGCATCCTCTACTTTAAAATGGCAATCTTAGTTTGATATTTATGTAACAACCTCTCACTGCAGTATCTCCTATAAATTATTAAAATCACTAGTGACTTTAATACTATCTATCTATTTAAGTTATTAGAGGCCTGGACACAATGCACACTCCTGAAATTCTGAAAAATATTAACATATGTGATGCAATTATATTTATTCATATAAAAGCTCCTATAAGTAAGACAGCATTATAAAAAGGAATATCCAAATTTTGGTTCAATTAATGTTAAAATAAAACAAAAACAATGAAAATTAACTTGCTGAAAAAAAAGAAAACTAAAATTAAATATCAGAATTTAAATAAAACTCCAGCTTTTATGCAGAAATAGGCTGAAATGAGCAATGTGTAAAAGAGCAAGTGATGGGAGCAAATAGGGATTTGGTGGTAACCTCCAGGATTTGCATAAACAGATGGGTTTCATACTATGGGAACATGTTGTGGACCCTTCAGGGCACCCCTAGAGTAGACTGTGTGTTGAACAGAATGGGAGTACTCTAGACAGGGTTCCTAGAGATGACAATTATGCATGGTAGAGATAAGAACCTCTTCTTGTGAATAATTTTTGCTAGCACAATACGTTAGGAAGGAAACTTGTGAGTGCAGAGGCGAGATATATCACAGCTATGCCTTCAAGATTTATAAATATTAATTATGTACATATGTATACTTAAGTCTATAGAATAATGACTATGTCAAGTAATTTTAACATAATATATTTACTTTAATAATAAATGCACATCCTTTGCATTGATTAAAGATCTCTAACTCATCTGTATCAAAAGTAAGATTCTAATATTTAAATTAGGCCTCATTCTAATAACTTAAAATTTCATTTGTATATGCATATATACAAGTATATAAATATATTCCTAAGTGCACACTAAATATCTAATTGTTTTGATCACACATAGCTTTTCTCTTTTTCCAATATCAAAATGTTGATATGTGTTTGCTTTGTAAAAGAAAATACCCAGAGGTATATAGTATTGTAAAAATCAGTGAAAAAATATTTAGAGATAAGCTTTATGAATAATCTATTTTATAGAAGTTATTTCTTCCAGAAGTAAGATATTTTTTAATCACAGAAAACCTCTGAGTTAAGTATGTAAGCACTAGAGTGAGTTATGAATAAATAAAGCGGCACTATCTATAAACATATTTCATTCTTAAGGAGGAAATTTCTGAAATCTCAAAAACACATTGTTTGTATCCTTATGAAATAGGCTTAGAAGTAAAAGATAGCCTAACAATAATTTTTTTAATTATTTTTAAAGCTATGAATGCATTTTTCTTCCCTACATTGTATTTTCATAGTTTAGTATTTGCTTGAAGTACTTCAACAAAGATTGAGATTGGCAGGGTAAAGGAAAAGAGTGCTTCCTATGATATCCCATCAAAGGTAGAAGAAAGAGAGTGGTTAGGTTAAAAAAAATTTTTTTTTCATGGTAGATACCAACACAATCATCCTGTTATTATTATCTGTTGAATTGATGACAATTTTCAAGTGGCACTTAACACAGACACAAAAGTCATCTATAGCCTTCTCTGGTGTTTACAGGTACTATGGAGTCACCAGGGACTTCATAACTGTGCTTGAGGCTGTCATTCCTTTCATTAGGCTTTCCTTTTTTTATTATGTTTGGGCTTTGAGTTTTCACCGAAGGTCAAAGTATAACTTTCATGCCTGAAAGCCTGTTTTTTTGAGTACAAAGAAAGTGTCAGCTAAAATAAAACATCTTCCACTAACAAACCCATTTCTACCTTCAAGTTTAGCAGGACTTTTACAATGAAACTAGAGATAGATAAATTCCCTAGCTGGGAGAAGAAATATGCAGGACTGAGTTAGTTGTTACTCTATTTACAATAATATAATAATAGAATAATTGGTGAAAATATTTTAAGCACACTGTCATTCATATAAGTCCCAATGTGAAGAATTTTTCACTCTGTTCTCTCCATAATTTTGGTTATTTCATTTTTAAAAATAGTAAATTTTATTGCAACATACTGTTCATTCCCCAATTGGGTCAAGCCTGGCAATTTCCAAGCAGGGCTGGTGCAGTTTAGTCAATGTAGCAAGAGCACCATCTTTACTCTTCGAATTGAGGAAACAGTACAAAACTAAGTCCACAAGAAGCAAAGGAGAGAAAAAAGTTAAAATGACCAACACAATTCCTGTGAATTTCCATATGTCCTTAACTTTTAAACTTCCCACAGTCCTGACAGGTGGGTGGTTTCCCCTACTCTTTCTCTTTTATGTTATGCTGCCTCCAAATTTAAATGTGCTTTCAGCTAGGACCAAGATGGGCCTTGACACATGGAGTGTAAAAAAAAACTCAATGTCCATACTTCCAAGGGTGTTAGGTCCTAGTTCTAAATGAGACTGGTCATTAAAGTTGTTTGTAAATGAGAAAATGTGGAAACAAAGTATAGCCTCATAAAATGGGCCAGAAACACTTTTAAATTGAGTCAGATCACCAAAGCTCACCAAAGCTAAGGTTTAGGGATAGGTTGCTATCCTCGTGGAGAATTACCATGTGAAATTCTCATGGTGAAATTACCTTGTGAAATAGGAAGGACTAGGGCAGAGATGCCATTGAGCCAAGTGAAGACCATCAGTTTGAGTTAGATAGAGAAGTTCAACCCTGATCATCACAGAAACTTCTCAGGTGGCTAAATGTCTCTCAAAGACATATGGGCAATAGTGTGGGGGATGGTAACAACAACAAAAACAACTGCAACAACAGTAGGAACAACCATAAACAGTTCACATTACTCAAACTTCTGGAGATACAGAGAAAACACAAAATTGAAATAAAAATGACCTAAACTGAAGTCTTGCTCCATCTATTACTAGCAAGGCAATATGGATCAAAAGTTTGTAAGTTATAATAATTACACATTATTGTGGCCCATGAGCTAAAATTTGCTGACCTGTGTTCTATAAATTAGTAAACAAATGAAAAACTCTTATTAGGAGAAGTTCTAAAGGCAAAATGGAATCTTTCTCAAATAGTTCCAATGCCCCTGTATCTTACTGCCTTCTTCACATTTCTATTTGTATGTACAATAGACATGTCAATCATAATATTCCCAAATTAGAGCTCCAGAGCTCCCCACCTTCCAACCCACTTCTTTGATAGTCTTTGTCAACTCAATTTCTGGTAACTCCACATTCTAGTTGCTTAGGCAAGTCTACTATGCCTTCAAAAAGTATGTCTTTAAAATTATTTAAGGTAATGGCAGATAGTTTGCACTTGAAAATGAAAAATTGCAAGGCGTCTTAGGACGTCTTAGAACTAGGATGAGAATTGGCTGTCAGACCTGCCTCATTTTAATGGCCCAAGCAAATCACAAGCTGCACACTAAGAAATGATGAGGAGAAAATATACCTTCCTTTTTTCATAGGCGGGTCTACACAGTCTCTTGACAAAAGGAGTGGATACAGGAAAAGTTGAATAGGTAAGGATGAAAATGAAATCTACCAAAGGATAATTTAACCTCTCCCTCTCATGCTTATATTTATTCACGAAACAAAAAATACTGTCTACTCTGTGCTAGATTTGTGTATAGGTAGTGGCAAAATATGTTTTGTTCCTTTTTAATGATATTTTTAAGTGGAAGAGTTAAATAATCGAACAATTTAAAAATCATGTAAGAAATATATTGTTTGTGATAAGTACTATGAGTAGATAACAGCATGCTCTGATTTTTTTAGAAAATTTTATTTTGCTTAGCCAGGTAGGTGATTAAGTTGAGATATGAAGGGAGAACACATAAGAAAGACTCAAGCAAAAATCATTTAAAGAAGATCAGTGCAAGTACATGTATACATGTATATTGTAGGGGTGTGTGTGTGTGTGTGTGTGTGTCTGTGTGTCTTGCGTATGTGTGAGATGGGAAAAACATGAACCATGGCACCAGAAGTACTAAATTTAAATCCTGCTCTTTGTTTAAGTTCTTGGTGCTGCAATTACAAGTACTTCATACAATTACAACAAAAGCAAACACTGACAAACGGGATCTAATCAAACTAAAGAGCTTCTGCATAGCAAAACAAACTATCAACAGACTAAACAGGCAAGCTAAAGAATGTGAGGAAATTTTTGCAAACTATGCATCTGACAAATGTCTAATATCCAGCATCTATAATGAACTTAAACAAATTTACAAGAAAAAAAACCCATAAAAAGTGGGCAAAGGACGTGAACAAACACTTTTCAAAAGAAGACATACATGTGGCCAAAAAACATGAAAAATAACTCAAATCACTGTCATCCAAAAAATGCAAAGCAAAGCCACAATAAGTTAGCATTTCATGCCACTCAGAATTATTGTTATTACTATTATTTTGAGATGGAGTCCCGCTCTGTCGCCCAGGCTGGAGTACAGTGGCCCAATATCGGCTCACTGCAAGCTCTGCCTCCCGGATTCACACCATTCTCCTACCTCAGCCTCCCAAGTAGCTGGGACTACAGGTGTTTGCCACCACGCCCAGCTAATTTTTTGTATTTTTAGTAGACATGGGGTTTCACTGTGTTAGCCAGGATGGTCTCGATCTCCTGACCTCATGATCCACCTGCCTCAGCCTCCCAAAGTGCTGGGATTACAGGCGCGAGCCACCGCGCCCAGCCGGGAATGGTTATTATTAAAAAAAATAAAATAAAAGGGTGCTGATGAGGTTGCAGAGAAAAAGGAACACTTACACACTATTGCTGGAAGTGTAAATTCATTCAACCTTTGTGGAAGACAGTGTGATGATTCCTCAAAGACCTAAAGACAGAAATACCATTAGACCCAGCAATCCCATTACTGAGTATATACCCAAAGGAATATGAACCCTTCTATTATAAAGACACATGGACACCTATGTTTATTGTAGCACTATTCACAATAACAAAGATATGGAATAAATTTAAATGATAGACTGGATAAAGAAAATGTGGTACATATACAACATGGAATACTATGCAGCTATGAAAAAGAATGATATAATGTCTGTGCAGGAACATGGATGGAGCTGGAGGCCATTATCCTTAGCAAACTAATGCAGGAACAGGAAACCAAATACCGCATCCTCTCACTTATAAGAGGGAGCTAAATGATGAGGATACATGGACACATAGAGAGGAACAACAGATGCTGGGGCCTACTGAAGGTTGGAGGGTGGAATGAGGGAGAGAATCAGGAAAAATAAATAATGGGTACTAGGCTTAATACCTAGGTGATGAAATAATCTGTACAACAAAACTTCGTGACACGAGTTTACCTGTATAACACACCTGCACATGTACCCCTGAACCTAAAATAAAAGTTTTTAAAAAGGAATATAATAATACTGAGTGTAGAATCCTACTTGGATATTGAAGGACAATACTGAAGGATCACTTTTGAATGATCATAGACATAAACATTCAGAATACTACTCTATACATTATAAAAATTATTTAGGTCAACTGCTTGAGATCAATGTGATCATCATCTCTGTTTTATAATTCAGAAAATAAAGATTTGTAAAAGCTAACCATTTGACTACAGAAACAAGACTAAGATAGCTGAAACTGGAATTTGTTCCTGGGCTGTATGCTTAGCTACTGTAGTCTGTATCATTGTATATTACTTTAGAACATTTAAAAACCAGTTTGTATTTGTGTTATATCACACAAATAAAAGACAAATTTAAAAAGAGACACATTATTTTTCTACCTTTTTTTTCCCTCACATTTGAAATATCTTCCGTGGACAACCTCCACTTTCATATCTCTAGTCAGAGAACTATGTGGTGCTATGAAATTTACATAGCAGTTCAGGGTACCACACCCTTTTATTTTACTCTAAATTTAATCTAAAAAAGTTTCTCCAAGAATTCCACCCTCAGTTTTTTTTTGCTCTAATTGTTTTTCCCTAGCAATTCCATCTATTCTAACAATTAAATTAAATGTTATTCTGATCCCTTCTACAACTGTACTTCTAGTATCAGTTTATTCACTGCGTTGAGAAGAAATGCATAATTCTAACAACCTGCCAGATAGTTCCGTCTTGAAAGTCTAAAGTCATTTCAACAAGACCAACAGAGTGATAATTACTCTTTTCGCTACCAAAACTTGTTCTTAATTCCCAACTTTGTATCCAGTTAAAAATATTAGTGCTGATCTGGCCAGGCGTGGTGGCTCAAGCCTGTAATTCCAGCACTTTGGGAGGCTGAGGCCGGTGGATCACGAGGTCAGGAGTTCAAGACCAGCCTGGCCAAGATGATGAAACCCCATCTGTACTAAAAACTACAAAAAAATTAGCCAAATGCGGTGGCAGGCGCCTGTAATCCCAGCTACTCGGGAGGCTGAGGCAGGAGAATCACTTGAACCCGGGCGGCAAAGGTTGCAGTGAGCCAAGATCGCGCCACTGCACCACTCCAGCCTGGGTGACGGAGTGAGAATCTGTCTCAGAAAAAAAAAAAAAAAAAAAGTTAGTGCTGATCGAATCCAATTTCAGAGTTATCATCAACTTACAATTTTTCTTTCAATATATATTGCCATTTTTGGACTAATAATTTCTTATTGATGCCAATAGAAATATTGATTTCGTATTTATTTTCTTGAAAATTTATTAAAATTGGCACATTTATAAGGCTTTTATTTTTCCCCCACTCCCATTTTTTCCACCAATGACCCCTCACCACCTGAAACACAGATGTGATTTTATTTCTATGTTTAATGATTGTGTTAGACTAAATAAGTCCCTACAAAATTCAAATGTTGAAATGCGAACCCTCAACGTGATGGTCTTAGGAGAAGGGGTCTTTAGGAGATGATTAGATAATGAAGATGGAGACTTCATGAACACGATTATTGCCCATACAAAAGGGACCCCAGAGTTCTCTAGACCTCTTTCTTCTATGTGAGGATACAACAACTATATAGCTACATATGAACCAAAAAGTGAGCCCTCACCAGAATCAAGCCATGCTGACATCTAAAATATCCAGCTTTCAGAACTGTGGAAAATAAATTTATGTTATTTATAAGCCACCCCATCTATGATATTTTGTTATAGCGATAGGACTAATATGATGTTTTTCAATGATATCTACTTTTTAATGTTCACTGATTAACAAACAAATAGGCAAAGAAAACAAGCTTAACATATGATATATGATTCTCTACATTTTGCTCCCAAACTTTTCTGAAGTTTCACACAATGTTTCTTCTAGTATGGTAAGATTAAAACCATTTGCTATTAATGGTTCCAGTGAATTTCCTCAGACTCATCAAATTCCTTTAAAGTAATCACTTATACATCATGTTATAAAATCAACTTTTCAAACAGTGAGTGTGTATTTGTATACTTAATTTTATTTACTGGCCATCACAATTCTTATATTTATAATATATCTTTTATAAATATTTTTTCCTAATAATCATGTTTAAATCCTTCAGTACAGTCCACAAAACACCTACCTGTTTATATTTCAAGGCATGTTTTGTTATTTGTTTGTTTTTGATTTGTATGAACATTTTCTCAATTTTAAATTTATTTAAATTTAGTGTTATGGCATTAACTAAATAATATTTTATTGAAACTCTGAATGGATATAGTAATATTGACACATGTAGAATGATATATTTTAGTTATCACTGTGCAGATATAAATATTCCTGTGTGTGTGTATTAGTCTGTCAGAGTGAACCACTTTGTTTTATGTACAAGACAGTAGTCTAATGGCAAATGTTTGTTCTGGTACAAGTCCTTTGCTGGACAATTTTACTTCAGCTTTAATATATCAGTATGACTATTCATAATATGTAGTAATTTTACAAATGTGCTTGAGTAGGCAGCAATAATTGCTGCAATATGTTGAGAATTAAATTAACAAGATAACAAAAGTAGCAGGAAGTAATTAAAAAACTGGAACAAGAATGAATGGAGATGTTTTCAAAGTACCTTATAAAATGTTTAGTAGCCAGTTCATTTCTGAGAGAAACACATATTATAATTAAGAAATTATTCTGTTCCAGATGTATTGAATATTTGTTGCCTTTACTAATTATTTTGGTGTTAACAAACATATAAAAATAATTAGTTGGAACAAATATATCTCTGGTATGCCTGCGAAATTCGGGTTCTAGGAGGAATAATTAATAATTAACAAATTCAATAAATATTTTTATTTTGTATCTACTACACGTAAATAAATAGACTAAATTATTTGAGGAATTAAAGACTGGCAATACTTGACCTAAGGAATAATGCTATTTACTAGGGAAGATAAAAGGCACTTAAGCTTGATGAAAATGACAAAGTAGGATGTTGAATGATACCAAGATATCAAGAGAAGATTAAAGAAGGGTATTTCATGGAAAGAATATAGGAACATAGCATTGTGATTTAAAAAAAAAAGCAATGTGTTCACAGATACCACATTCTTTTTCTTCCTTGGTACCCAACACAAGTGAAGTATACTCCAGCCTCCGTGGCAGTTGGATATGTCCATATTACCGAGTTTTAGCCTGGAGACATTTCCAGCCCCTTGCATAAAACTTCCCTTCTACTCCTCTCCATGGCCTTTCTGGAATCGAAAGACTCTGAAGCCACAGAAAATAGTGGAACTCCATTATGGAAGGATCTTGATTGCATGATGCCTCTGTTTAGTAAACATGGTGTGATAAATACCCAGTATAGTTATATGAGTCAGAAATAAACTGTGTTAAAACACTAATATTGGAAAGGTAATTTGTTACAATATCAGCTGATTTCTAACAAAGGAAATGTATTCAATTTCACACAAATTCATACAGATCATCGGTAAGATGAAGGAGTATAGTGAGAAGTAAAAATGGAAAAATGGGAAAGCAGACTGAAAGCTGATATAAAGAGAACCATATTCAGGAAAAAAAGAATTTTAAAATTTATTTTCCAGACAATAAGATAATGTCAGACAAGTTAGGATGAAATATGATGAATAGAACTTGTGTAACCAAGAATACTCTGGCAGCAAAATAAAGGATGGAGGATAAAGAGAAGATAACAGGAACAAGAAATCAGCAAGTAGTCCATGTTTAGAAGAACTAAATTACTTTAATTCCACAAAATAGAAGTGTAGGTTTAAAATAGGGTTAGGGATAAAGTTAACAGGCTTTTTAAAAGGCATTTGATAAGTCAGACAAAGCATGAGCACCCAAGAGTTGGTCAATGATTCAAGGAGGAGCTTAGAAAAAGACAATGAGAAAGCTTAACAGAATAAACCCCCAGCAGGGTTGAAACTGGTTTTGCTCAGGGATGGCCTGACAAAGATATTGACCTTTGATTCTCCCAGGCTCACAGTAAATTTTCAGTACTGTGTCAGGATTATGTTATTTATGCCAGTTACTTATGTGTGATGAGTAGGTAACATGGCCAGAATCTCAAGTGTGCAGTGACTGACAGACTGGCCAAAGTGAGATCATCATGCATGGTGCAAGCCTCATAGTAAAAAATTGCATTTTCTTGTGGGAAACTGGAATCTGGATAGTTCCAAGAAATTGAATTCTTATTATCTTGAGTCTAGTGTGAGTGAAAATCTTTGAATATCAGCATCATTTGTCATTAAAAATATGTAACTGTGCCTTTTATAAATCTTTTTATCACATCTTGGGAAATCTACATAGCAAAAAGAATAAACAACAAATCAGTAGAAAGATGATGTTTGTAGAGAATAATGGAGAGTTTACATTGTCTTTTTATTTATTTATTATTTTCTTTTAACTTTTAAGTTCAGGGGTACATGTGCAGGTTTGTCATATAGGTAAGCTTGAGTCATAGGGGTTTGTTGTACAGATTATTTCATCACACAGTGATATGGTTTGGCTCTGTGTCCCCACCCAAATTTCATCTTGAATTGTAATTCCCATGTGTCAAGGGAGGGACCGGTAATCCCCATATCTTGAGGGAGAGAGGTGATTGGATCATAGGAGTGTTTTCCCCATGCTGTTCTTGTGATAATGATGCTTTTATAAGTTCTCATGAGAAATGATGGTTTTATAAGCATCTGTCATTTCCCCTGCTTACACTTCTCTCTCCTGCCACAATGTGAAGAAGGTCCTTGCTTGCTTTTCACCTTCCACCATGATTATAAGTTTCCTGAGGCCTCCCCAGCCATGTGGAATTGTGAGTCAATTAAACGTCTTTCTTTTATAAATTATCCAGTCTTGGTTATTTCTTTATATTAAATCAGTGTGAAAACAGACTGTTACACCCAGGTATTAAGCCTAGTACCCATTGGTTATTTTTCCTGATCATCTCCCTCCTCCCATCCTTTGCCCTCCACCCTCCAATAGACACCACTGTGTTTTTTGTTTGTTTGTTTGTTTTTGAGACGGAGTCTCCCTCTACTGCCTAGGGTGGAGTGCAGTAGTGAAATCTCAGCTCACTGCAACCTCTGCCTACTGGGTCCAAGCGATTCTCCTGCCTCAGCCTCCCGAGTAGCTGGGACTACAGGTGCATGTCACCACGCCTGGCTAGTTTTTTGTATTTTTAGTAAAGACAGGGTTTCACCATATTGGCCAGGCTGGTCCCAATCTCCTGACCTCGTGATCCACTCGCCTGGGACTTCCAAAGTGCTGGGATTACAGGCGCAGTCTCAGCTCAGAAATTGTGGCCTTTAAAAATATATAACTTTTTTTTTTTTCTGTGAAGTTTCCTCTGAAACAAGAAGTTTCTTGTCCCTCTTTATATATACACCTGAAACATTTATCTTCTCATTTCTAGCAGGTCCTTTCTCCACATATGAATCTATATTTGCCTTTAATTTCACTCTGCCTATGGACACTTTAGTCTAGGCATATGAATTATGCAAGAGTATCACTTTTCAAAATACATAAAAACAAGCTATCCTCCCCTTGGTCTGGCACCTTTTCTACCTCCCTGCTAATCCTCTCATGCGCACTTCTAGAAAGACTGCTTTATGCTTGCCTCCTTTACCTCCGCAGATACAGTAACTTTCAATGCATTGTTCTTGGCCTTTTTATTCTCTGTAAACTGTTCTTGCAAATATATCTGATACGGTTTGGCTCTGTGTCCCCATCCAAATCTCATGTTGAATTGTATCTCCCAATGTTGGTGGAGGGATCTGGTGGGAAGTGATTGCATTATGAGGGCAGATTTCGCCATGGTGTTCTCACTATAGTGATTTCAGTCTCATGAGATCTGATGGTTCAAAACCGTGTGGAACTCCCCCCTCGTTCTCTCTCTCTCCTGCCACCATGTGAAGAATGTGCTTGCTGCGGGGAGCGGTGGCTCACGCCTGTAATCCCAGCACTTTCGGAGGCGAGGCGGGTGCATCAGGAGGTCAGCAGAGCGAGACCATCCTGGCTAACACGGTGAAACTCCGTCTCTACTAAAAATACAAAAAATTAGCCAGGCGTGGTGGCGGGCGCCTGTGGTCCCAGCTACTCTGGAGGCTGAGGCAGCAGAATGGCGTTAAACCTGGGAGGCGGAGCTTGCAGTGAGCCGAGATCGAGCCACTGCACTCCAGCCTGGGCGACAGAGAGAGACTCCGTCTCAAAAAAAAAAAAAAAAAAAAGAATGTGCTTGCTTCCCCTCCGCCTTCCACCATGATTGTAAGTTTCCTGAGGCCTCTCAGTTATACTTCCTGTTAAGCCTGTGGACCTGTGAATCAATTAAACATCTTTCTTCATAAATTACTCAGTTTCAGATAGTTCTTTATAGCAGTGTGAAAACAGACTAATACAATATCCAACATCATACAAATCTTAAAAACGGAAATTTTCCTGTCATACAATTGTACTTTGCTGATAATATTTAACACTATTAGTTGTTTTTTAAACTTTGTTTAAATCTCTACCTTTTTTTCCAGGTTTCCTACCCTTTCCCCTTCACTTACCGTGTGTGTTTTTAAATTGAAGTTAAAAGTAGAAAAGATAAATTTTGCCTTTTAATTGAAATATTTTGTTTGTTGACATATATTGTTTTCTTTCTTATATTTGAGTTTATGTAGACCGTTTTTCTTTACTGTTTGTCTCAACTCTTGTTTTTCCTTTACTATATTACCTCCTTTGGGATTAATCAAGTTTTTTTAATTCCAATTTTTCCTATGTTACTATCAATATACATTTTTAACTACTGTATTATCCCAGCAACATGAATCTTTGACATATTATACCCATGTATAAATAAGAAAATTTACAACTTGTCAGATAATATTATGACCTTAAAACAGTTTACTCCTCTCACCATTTATGTGATTTTAAAAATTAATTTTATTTCTCTATATATGTAACACTTATGGGTGATCACCTGGTTCTTTTCTTCTTAAATATTAATTTACTTGTATTGTTACCATCTCTATTGTTCTTTATTTCTGTCTACATACTTATGCTTCCCTCCAGGATCATGTTCCTTCTGCCTAAAGTGGCACATTAATATTTTTTAAAAACAGGTCTACTAGGACATTTTTCAGCCTTGTATTATACCATGCTATAAATTTTATAAAGAGGGAGGGCCCTTTCCTCTTTTAGGGAGTGGCCAACATTTAACCTATTTCAGGAAAACATTAAAAATTAAACAGGGCAAGTACTTGTTTTTTTTATTTTTTATTATACTTTACGTTCTAGGGCACATGTGCACAACGTGCAGGTTTGTTACATATGTATACATGCGCCATGTTGGTGTGCTGCACCCATTAACTCGTCATTTACACTAGGTTATCTCCTAATGCTGGACATATACTTGTTGATGGCTTACTTTTATTTCCTTAATTTTCTTTGCTTTTATGAAACAACCAACAACTTTCCTCTCATCCTACTCATAACAACTCTCCATTTACTAGTATCCACTCACAGAGATCAAAATTTGACATATCGACATTATATTTTTGACCTTGGTATTACTTAGGAAATGTTTTGGTCCACTTTGGATTGCTACCAAATAGAGTGGTGATTAAGTTTTAGCACATTTTGGATCTTGACAGTGGCCCAGTGTAGAGGTGGTGACCTACTTCCCAGCAGGGCAGACTTGAAGTCCAGATGAATGACTGTGGTAGATGATGGCTACGTGGAGTATAAGAAGCAAACATTCTTAGTATGCTTTTCTTGGAGAGAAAATTGTGCAGAGAAAATACATTTTCCTGATCCTTTCAGAAAAATTCTACCTCTGAAGGGAGTGGAGGTTGGAGAGTGAAGTGGTTGAAGTCTTCCCAAGTTGAGTGTTGTTTTTTTCTATGGGTAAATGTCTTTCTCTTACAGTAAAATATATACACAAGTCAGATAACACCTATCAGTAATACCTTAGATTATTTCTACAATGTAGGCTGCAAAGCATTAAAGGGTCAAGCAGTTTTCACAATTTAAACAATTTTACTTTTAATTAACAAAAAATGGTTTTACTTATTTACGGTGTGGCATGTGATGCTTCAATAAATTGATGCACTGTGGAATGACCATATCAGGCTAACAAATTTAACATATTTATTATCTCACATATTTACCATATTTTTTTTGCAGTGAGGAAACTTTTAAAATCTCCTTTCAGCAACTTTGAAATATATAATACATAAATATCAACTCTAGTCACTTCACTGCGCAATAATAGATCACCAAAAGTTATTCCTCTCATTTAACTGAAATTTGTGTCTTTTGAACAAAATTTTCCCTTTTCCCATCCATGTCCTCCCCATCCCTCAGGCTCTGGTAACCACAAATCTACTCTCTGCATTTATGAATTCAAATTTTTAATTCTGCATATAAGTGAGATCATGTGATAATTGTTTTTCTGTGTTTGGCTTATTTTACTTAGCATAATATCCTCCAGATTTGCTTATTTTCTTGCAAACCTTAAAAGCTTAATAGTATTCCATGCTCTCTCTGTCTCTCTGTGTTTGTGTGTGTGTGTGTGTATCTATGTGTTTCTGTGTGAATCACATTTTAAACATGTATTTATCTGCTGATGGATACTTATGTTTCTTCCAAATATTGCCTACTGTGAATAATACTGGAGTGAATATAGGAGTGCAAACATCTCTTCACCATACTTATTTCAATTCATTTGAATATACCCAAAAATGGGATTGCTGGATTAGATGGTAATTCTATTTTTCTTTTTTTGTGGAACTTCCATAATATTTTTCCAAAGTATTTTTCAAAATGTAGACAGTTATATATACCAAAATATATGCATATATGAGTAGATATATACAGCATTGTGAAAAAGAGAACAAACATGGAGTGGGATCTATCTTACTTAATGTTACAAAAAAAAAAGAGAAGAAGGATTTTTCTGAGGAAATAATGCCTGTTCCTATTTTATGTAGTAAATGAAAGTTCTTCAGGAGAAAAACCTGAAAAAGAGTAAGTATAAAGCAGTTATGCCCAAAGAAATAAAAATACAAAATAGCCTGTGTTATTCCATTTGTGTCACTATAAACAAATACAGAGGCTGGAAAATTTATAAAGAAAAGCCATTTAATTGGCTCACATTCTGCAGGCTTCTACAAGAATAGTGCTGGCATCTGCTCAGCTTTGGGTGAGGTTGTCAGGGAGCTTATAATCATCACAGAAAGTGAAGAGAGAGCCACGGTCTCACGTGGAAAGAGGGGAGCAAGAGAGAGAGAGCGGGGAGGTGCCACACTCTTTTAGACAATGAGATCTCATGTGAACTCTGAGGGAGAACTCCCTCATTATTGTGAGGACAGCGTCAAGACTCATGAGTGATGTATTCCCATGACCCACACACCTCCCACCAGGTCCCATCTCTAACACTGGGGATGATTTTTCAACATGAGGTTTGGAGGGGATAAATATCCAAACCATATCGTAGCCCTACATGAAGTTTGGAATGCTCTCTGTATCTCTGGGCAGGTATGCCTTTCTCTCTGTCAGAGTGTCATTTTCTATTTCCATTCTCAACTCAGAAAGTGTGGACTTTAAAAATATATCTACTTTTTTTTTCTGTAAACTTTCCCCTGAAACAAGAAGTTTCTTTTCCCTCTTTATATATACACCTGAAACATTTATCTTCTCATTTCTAGCAGGTCCTTTCTCCACATATGAATCTATATTTGCCTTTAATTTCACTCTGCCTATGGACACTTTAGTCTAAGCATATGAATTATACAAGAGTATCACTTTTCAAAATACATAAAAACAAATGAGCTATCCTCCCCTTGGTCTGGCACCTTTCCTAGCTCCCTGCTAATCCTCTCATGCGCACTTCTAGAAAGACTGCTTTATGCTTGCCTCCTTTACCTCCGCAGATACAGTAACTTTTCAATGCATTGTTCTTGGCCTTTTTATTTTCTGTAAACTGTTCTTGCAAATATATCTGATATGGTTTGGCTCTGTGTCCCCATCCAAATCTCATGTTGAATTGTATCTCCCAATGTTGGTGGAGGGATCTGGTGGGAAGTGACTGCATTATGAGGGCAGATTTCGCCATGCTGTTCTCATGATAGTGAGTTTAGTCTCAGGAGATCTGATGGTTTAAAACTGTATGGAACTTCCCCCTCATTCTCTCTCTCTCTCCTGCCACGATGTGAAGAATGTGCTTGCTTCCCCTCCACCTTACACCATGACTGTAAGTTTCCTGAGGCCTCTCAGTTATGCTTCCTGTTAAGCCTGTGGAACGGTGAGCCAATTAAATCTCTTTCTTCATAAATTACTCAGTTTCAGGTAGTTCTTTATAGCAGTAATACTCTGGGGCATACCTAAGTCTATATATATAACTAACATGCTAGAACAGGTCTAGAATTGCTTTGGTAGATAAATGAATAAATTAATATAGGGTGGACATTTGCCTTCTTTTGGTGAACTTTATACTTTGGGCATATACAACATTGCAATACAATTTACTAAAGAAACAAATCATGGTAGATATTCACTTTACTAACTTTACTTGTAATTCAACAACAAACCTATGATATTTTCTTTGTCAATCAAATAAACCCACCCCAAACTGAGTTATTTGAAGGAGAATGAATCATGCAGATGAATGGTGTGTTGTATGTGTCATGAGCTAAATCTCATTTTCAGAGATAACATTGGCAATGAATCTAGGGCAGTCTCTAAAATCCATTGTCTGTTGGCAGTGCTAGCTTTGAGCTCTTAAGGTAGTGGAGGTTAAATCTCCTTTGGACCACGAATTCTTTGCACTATGATAAAAGGATAAATTAAATCCTCATTTGGGGAGACTATTTTGATGATATCTATTCAAATTCATGTCTTTTGACTCAACAAGTACACACCTATTTGATTGTATTATAGATTTTCTTGCTCATTAGCCACAAATAAGAATAATTTTTGTTTATTGTTTAGCAGGATTCTAAAAACAGCACATTGGTGAAACAGTGGTAACTATATATTCATAACACAGAAAAATACTATGGGTCTTACAAACTGCTATCAAAGGTGTGTATTTATCTGGAGTCTCAAATAGCAAAATAACTCACTTCCAAGCTCGTGTAGGCTGTTGGTAGAATTTGTTTTCTTGAAGCTGTATGGCTGAGGGCTCTGGATCCATAAAGGTTGTCAAATGGAGGCCACCTTTAGTGCTTAGCCATTTATTTTTTCTGCCACGTAACGTTTTTCATAAGCAGACCCTCACCAAAACATCTCAGTTTGCTTCTTAAAGATCAACAGGACAAGGAGAGCTAGCAGAACAGTTTTACACAGTGTAATGTAATCACAGATGTGACATTGCTTTATGTGTGTCATATTCTGTTGGTTAGAAGCAAGTCACAAGTCTAGCTCACATTCTAAAGAAGGGGATTACACAAAGGCTTTAACACCAAGAGATTGAAAACCTTAGGGTCTGTCTGCCACAACAGAAAGAATCAAATATTAAGAGAGAAAAATATGTTCCATTTGCATATAGCACAGAGTGCCTAAAGAAAATACAGAAATGTGTTAATATTTATACAGGATGGTGATATATATAACTTAGTAAGTAAAAATCTGTAGCAATTGCATTGCATTTTAAAGGGAGTCTTAAATAACAAAAAACATTTGGTGACTAAGTACTAATGAAGTAGTATTCCTTGACTGTGACTCTGTGCCAATAATAAAATATTCCTTTCTGTAGGCTAATTTATTACTTATTTTTACAATAAAATATATTCTGTGTAATCAAATTGAAAACACATATTTTCAAACTAGTGATATGAGTGGATATGGTGACATTTTAATGGAGGTTACCATGCTTCATATAATTTAACCGAGGATATAATGTTATTATTTACATTACAACACCAATCTCAGTCCAGTAAATATGGAGTGGCATTATTTGTACACCTCCAGATTGTCACTGTTTAACCCCTCTGATGAAGTAATCAAGTGTCTGGTTTTCAACATTGTTTAAAATACTCTTAATGTCTCTAGATAGTGGAAATTAGGTTAAGCTGAAGCATCTTAAAGCTTCATAACACCAAACAGATGTTCTTAAAGCTTCATAACATCTTAAAGCTTCTTAACACCAAACACTATGATCAGGAGGTAGTGGTTCATTTCCACCCTATTTCCTCTTACCTTTCATGAACTCCATTCAAACGTATGCATGTTGCTGAGATATAGTATGGTGCTTAATATCGCTGGGGAAGGAAATAGAAAAATAATAACTACATTGCATTGAAATATGTGCAAGTAATAGTGTTCTAATAAAGGTTTAATATATTTTGTTGAATATAGAAAAATTGTGTAGTGTAAAACATTTTCCAAATTTTCTGTCTATTGTATTATATTTGTAAGATTTAAACTGGTGCTCCTTAGACTGTAAAACAAATACTGCCTTTCAAAAATAACTAAAATAATTAGATTGTGTTTTCAGATGAATTTTCTGTTGCTCATATAATTAAAAAACAGTCCAATAGAGTAAGAACTTCCAACTGAAAAAGAATAAAGGCATTGCCTATTGGAGTCACATATATACAGCTGTCTCTTGAGTAAAATACTGGAAAATAAAGATGCAAGTACCTCAATGACATAATACCTAACATTTTCTAGCACATTATAAAATGTAGTCTACAATTACGTGTATTATTATTTATCTCCTGCAATAATGTAAGCTTTGTAAATGTAGAAATTTCTGTCTATATTGTTCTCTGATATAAAACTACTGTTTAGAGTAGTGTTGAATACAGGGTATATATATATATATATGTAACTTTTCCTAAAATTTCTAGATAGTTGCAAACTTTACAGTTTTAATAGTTTGTTTTTTAAAAAGCATAATTTACAAAGCATACATGTATGCCCTTCCTTCCTTCCCTTTCTTCCTTCCTTTCCTTCCTTCTTTCCTTCCTCCCTCCCTCCCTACTCGCTTGCTTTCTCTCTTTTCTTTTCATTTTCTTTCCTTCCTTCCTTCCCTCCCCCTCCCTCCCTTCATTCCTTCCTTCTCTCTCTCTCTCTCTCTCTCCTTTTATTTATTTTTTTTTGTGAGACAGGGTCTCATTCTGTCACCCAGGCTAGAGTGCAGTGGTGCCATCTTGGCTCACTGTAACCTCCACCTCCCAGGCTCAAGCAATCCTCACACCTCAGCCTCCCTGAGTAGCCTCCTGATTAGCCGGAGCTAGAGGAGCGTGTCATCACGCTGGCTAATTCTTGTAATTTCGGCTGGTCTGGAACTCCTGGGCTCAAGCAATCCACCTGCCTCTGCCTCCCAAAGTGCTGGGATAACATGTGTGAACCATCGCGCCCAGCCCAGCATGTATTCTTTTTAAATACAGCCCAGGTTTTCCCATTTACAGTTATTTGATGTTATGACTTGTTCAAATAATCAAGTTATTCTTAAATTTTGTTTTCTTTTTCATCTAAGCAAAAGTTTATGGATGTTATATCAACTACATTTCATGTGGGGCATGCTTCACTACTATATATATTTATTGGTAATTGGGCGACAGAGTGAGACTTCATCACACAAAAAAATCTAAATCTTTAGTAGTGTAATTTAAAAACAAGAATTTTATTTCCACACCAGCTTGAAGTCTGTGGTTTTAAAACAATTTCTTTTTAAGGTGTGCTTTACCTCAAAACTGGGAGGGTCTGTCTTTTATCTCAAACAAAACTACATGGAGAAAAGGTACTAAAGAAAGACAAATGCATTAGATAAATATTTTACCGTATAGTTGTCAGTAAACCAACTTAGAATTATCCTGCAGGGATTACATAAATAAATAAATACATAAATAAACAAACAAAATAAACACCTTTATGAACACTCCGACTGAGTGGAATATGTCTACATTCTTATAACTGCTTCAGTTCTAAAAGCCGGAGACACAGGAATCATTAAGAGGGCCTGAGTCAAGATGGCGGCCTGGAAGCAGCTCCTGCGCGCTGCTCTCCCAGGGAGGAGACAAAGGGCTGGTGAACACTGACCCTACAAGCTGATATCTAAGAAACCGTGTCGGACTCCATCAAGGCAGCAAGCCGACACAGAGAACAGCGAGGAGTGCAGCTGGGCAGCAGCCTGTCTGGGATAAACGCGGAGCCAGGAGAAGCTCCCCAACACAGGAAAGGGTGAGTAAGAGGCCCCTGAGGGCTTCACACTCTCCGCGGGAAGCTGTGTAAGGTTGCGAATGGAAGACCCCCCCCCACCGCCCCCCTTCCCCCCACCTGCCTCCCTGCACCCTCCCACCAGTTTCTAAACTGAGGCAGAGAGCCACCGGAAATGTTGCAGAGGCAGCTGTCAAGTCCAAGGGGACCTCCACAAGCCTTGGACCCTGGAACAGAGGCACCAGTGCCATCTCCCCAGTAGAGACTGCAGTCACAGTGCCCAGGAGCAGCAGGATTGTTCCCCTCCCTCCAGCCGCCAGCCGCCCCTCCACCCTACACATGCCCAGGGTTCAGCGCCAGCTTCCAGCCCAGCAGCCCCACGTACGCCTGAACTTAGCTGCTGGGCGCAACCACTTGTTCCAGGAAACCCCCCTCAGAGAGCAGACAGTGAGGTAGTCAGGCAACGCCCGCTAGAGCTTCCAGCCCAGCTTTCCTGCCCCTGAGAATTCATCCGGCAGGTGCAGTCTCTTGTTGTCCCAGGAAATCCCTGAATATCAGGAGGGGGTGACTCCGACCAACCCCACCTCTCCTAGCCAAGCAAGCCACACCTGCTAGAGCTTCCAGCCTAAGGGCCTTAACTCTCCCTGAAATCTGCTGAGCAGCACAGCCTCCTATAGCCCTGGGAAATACCCAGAGGGCAGGGTGAACAGCTCCACCCATCCCCGCCTTTAGCAGACGAATGGACCACACTCACTAGAGCTTCCAGCCCAGCAATCTTGCTTCTGCCCGAATTTGCATGCGCAACCCTGTGTTCTCCTGGGAAGCACCCGGGCAGCAGATTAGGTGACCCCCACCCACAACGCCCCTGCAGATCCCAGCCGACCAGGACTTGTTGGCTTGGGCAGTACCAGGCAGAGAGAAGCCCTAACTTTCAGATCACTGAGAGTGAGGTGCCCAGCTTTGCAGGCTGGTTGAGGAGCAGGCATGTGTCTCCCTCCCAGCATCCAATGGGTAAGGATATGACTTGTCTGCCAACCAGCCTCTGCCTTAGTGAACCCCGTGGGCCAGAAAACCTAGCAAAATAAACCTAGGCACAGAGTCAGTAATTGGAGGAGGTTCCTCCAAGGCCCAGAAGCGGACTACGTGAGGGAGTCATCGCTCTCTTCCCCTGCACCACAGAACTCTACTGACCAACTGCAGAGGAAGAGCCTCTCTGCTGCCTAACATTCCCATGTCTTTGGCTTGTGTTCTCATTCCTTTGACATTTTTATTTTTTTTATTTTTTATTTTTATTATTATACTTTAAGTTCTGGGATACATGTGCAGAACGTGCAGGTTTGTTACATAGGTATACACTTGCCATGGTGGTTTGCTGCACCCATCAACCCGTCATCTACATTAGGTATTTGGCCTAATGCTATCCCTACCTAGCCCCCCCACCCCCAAACAGGCCCCAATGTGTAATGTTCCTCTTCCTGTGTCCATGTATTCTCATTGTTCAACTCCCACTTATGAGTGAGAACATGCCGTGTTTCATTTTCTGTTCCCACGTTAGTTTGTTGAGAATGATGGTTTCCAGCTTCCTCCATGTCCCTGCAAAGGACATGAACTCACCCTTTTTAAGGCTGTATAGTATTCCATGGTGTCTATGTCCCACATTTTCTTTAACTTAACCAGTCTATCAGTGATGGGCATTTGGGTTGGTTCCAAGTCTTTGCTTTTGTGAACAGAGCTGCAATAAACATACGTGTACATGTGTCTTTACAATAAAATGATTTAAAATCCTTTGGGTATATACCCAGTAAGGGGATTGTGGGTCAAACGGTATTTCTGTTTCCAGATCCTTGAGGAATTGCCACACTGTCTTCTACAATGGTTTAACTAATTTAAACTCCCACTAACAGTATAAAACTGTTAGTTCTCCATATCCTCTCCAGCATCTGTTGTTTTCTGACTTTTTAATGATTGCCATTCTAACTGGCATGAGATAGTATGTCATTGTGCTTTTAATTTGCATTTCTCTAATGACCAGTGATGGTGAGCTTTTTTTCATCTGTTTGTTGTCCACATAAATGTCTTCTTTTGAGAAGTGTCTGTTCATATCCTTCTCCCACTTTTTGATGGTGTTGTTTGTTTCTTCTTATAAATTTGTTTAAGTTCTTTGCAGATTCTGGATACTAGCCCTTTGTCAGATGGATAGATTGCAAACATTTTCTCCTATTCTGTAGGTTGCCTATTCACTATGATGATAGTTTCTTTTGCTGTGCAGAAACTCTTTAGCTTAATTAGATCCCATTTGTCAATTTTGGCTTTTGATGCCCATGCCTATGTCCTGAATGGTATTGCCTAGGTTTTCTTATAGGGTTTTTATGGTTTTAGGTCTTATATGAAAGTCTTTAATCTATCATGAGTTATTTTTTATATAAGGCATAAGGAAGAGGTCCAGTTTCAGTTTTCTGCATATGGCTAGCCAGTTTTCCCAACACCATTTATTAAATAGGGAATCCTTTCCCAATTGCTTGTTTTTGTGAGGTTTGTCAAAGATCAGATGGTTGTAGATGTGGGACGTTATTTCTGAGGACTCTGTTCTGTTCCATTGGTCTATATATCTGTTTTGGTACTAGTACCATGCTGTTGTGGTTACTGTAGCCTTGGAGTATAGTTTGAAGCCATGATCAAGTTGGCTTCATCCCTGGGATGCAGGGCTGGTTCAACATATGCAAATCAATAAATGTAATCCATCACATAAACAGAACCAATGACAAAAACCACATGATTATCTAAATAGGTGCAGAAAAGGCCTTCGACAAAATTCTACAGCCCTTCGTGCTAAAAGCTTTCAATAAACTAGGTATTGAAAGAATGTATCTCAAAATAATAAGAGCTATTTATAACAAATCCACAGCCAATATCATACTGAATGGGCAAAAGCTGGAAGCATTCTCTTTGAAAACCGGCATAAGACAAGGATGCCCTCTCTCACCACTCCTATTCAACATAGTATTGGAAGTTCTGGCCAGGGCAATCAGGCAAGAGAAAGAAATAAAGGGTATTCAAATAGGAAGAGAGGAAGTCAAATGGTCTCTGTTTGCAGATGACATGATTGTATATTTAGAACACCCCCATCGCCTCAGCCCCAAATCTCCTTAAGCTGATAAGCAACTTCAGCAAAGTCTCAGGGTACAAAATCAATGTCAAAAATCACGAGCATTCCTATACACCAATAATAGACAAACAGAGAGCCAAATCATGAGTGAACTCCCATTCACAATTGCTACAAAGAGAATAAAATACATAGGAATACAACTTAGAAGGGATGTGAAGGACTTCTTCAAGGAGAACTACAAACCACTGCTCAAGAAAATAACAGAGGACACAAATGGAAAAACATCCCATGCTTATGGATAGGAAGAATCAATATCGTGAAAATGGCCATACTGCCCAAAGTAACTTATAGATTCAGCGCTATGCCCATCAAGCTACCATTGACTTTCTTCACATAATTAGAATAACAACTACTTTAAATTTCATATGGAACCAAAAAAGAGCCTATATGGTTACAATATAGGCTAAGACAATCCTAAGTAAAAAGAACAAAGCTGGAGGCATCCCTTGACATTTTTATTTGCAGAGCGTAAGTGTTTAATTTTAATCAAATCTAAATAATTGATTTTTTTTTCATGGAGCATGCTTTTGGAGTAGTTTCTGAAAAGTCACTGCCATGCCACAACTGATAGAGTTTCTCTGTGCTATCCTCTAGGAGTTTTATTGTCTTGTGTTTTACATTTAGGTGTATGAAAAATACATCTAGAGGTAATTTTTGTGAAAGGTGTATGGTCTGTGTCTAGATTAATATTTTTGCGTGTGAAGGTCTAGTTGTTCCCTCACCATTTATTGAAAAGATTACCCTTTCATCACTGTTATTACTTTTGCTCCATTGTCAGAGATCAGTTGATGATATTTGTATGGTTTCATTTTTGGGCTATTATGTTCCATTGATCTATTTGTCCATTCTTTCACCAATTCCACACTGTCATGATTACTTTAGTTTAATAATGAATCTTAAAGTTAGGTAATGCCAGTCTTCCAACTTTGTTCTCCTTTAATAATTTGCCATCTAATTTTCCTCTTTTGTCTCTCAATACAAGCTGAAGAATCAGTTTGTGATACCCACAAAGAGCCTGCTACGATTTCTATTGGAATGGCACTCAATCAAGTTGAGAAGAACTGACATCTTAACAATATTGAGTTGTCCTATCCATTCACATGGAATAACTCTCCACTTATTTAGTTTTTCTATAATGTATTTTATCAGAGTTATGTAGTTTTCTTCGTATAGATCTTGTACATTTCTTAAACTTATATATGCATAAGGATTTATTTTGGGGAGGTACAAAAGTAAATGGTATTTTATTTTTATTCTTAAATTGCACTTGTTCATTTCCGGTAAATAGGAAAGCAGTTGGCCTTTGTATATTAATCACGTACCCTGCAACCTTGCTATAATCACTTATTAGTTTCAGGAGTCTTTTGACTGTTCTTTTATATTTTCTACATAGATAATAATGTCATCTACATCTGAAGATAGTTTTCTTTCTTTCCAGTCTGTAACTATATGTCTTGTCTTGTCTTATCGGATTAGTGAGGGCTTCCGGTATGATGTTGTAAAGAAGCGGTAAATGGACATCCTTGCCTTGTTATTGATCTCAGCAGCAAGTCTGTGTATATTTTTCAAAATTCTTTGTATCTGAATTTTGGAAGAAAAACTTTGAAGCTTCCACATAGGTTTTAGTCACTGAATAAAGTTGTATTTTGTACTGCAATAAATTAAATAGGTTACTAAAAGCTTGCAATTTATATCAAATCTAGTGATAGCTAACTTTTACATAGTGCTTACTATACGCCAAAAAGTCTTCTTAAAGATTCACATGTACTGATTCATTTAATATTGTGTTACTATTTTTCTAGTAATCAGCTAAGACACTAGGAGCAGGTGGAGGTTTAGTAAGTTGCACAGCCACTTTGCTACAGAGCCAGCTTGCAGAATCAGGGAGTCTGGAAACAAAGTCTATGTGCTTGACTATGAGATTATAGACTATCGCATCAAAATTTCTACCTTCCAATGTTTTGTAATGTATTCATAAAGTTAAAGTATGTAAAAATTAAAGGATTTTAATATGATTTTATTAATAAATAACAATATTTAATGCTGTAAGAATTTCAACATGGATAAAACATACTTTATACCATTCAATAGAAAGATGTAGATTAGTCATTACATTTGAGGGAGCGGGAAAAGAAGAAGAGAAAGTATTGATGAGCAGGCTCTACATTATGAACTAAGAAGAGTTAGATGGATAATGGGGTAAATCATTAGAAAACAGATGAATTGTTCAAATGGTGTAAGGATGAGATAATATTAACTGTATCATTTTTATTGAGATAAGTAGAGATAAATATCCATATACTTTGGGATTGTGATTGGTATTTTTAAAACACAAAATAAAAGACACAAAAGTCAATGGTAAAAGTTTATCCCTCTGACTTCATTTTCAAATACTTTAATTTACGTGTATTAATTAAATTATAAATATAGTAGCAAAATTATAGAGAAAAATACTAGCAGCATGTTACAAAAGGTTAATATCATTTATTTATACATAATTAAAATAATAAGCCAATAAAAATGAAGATCAACATAGCAATGGAAAAATAATCAAAACCTACCAACATTATGTATTGTTGAATTACATAGAATTTAAAAAGAAAAAAATTAAATTTACTTTTCAGTTAAATCTAAACTTGTTTCTTAGAATATAGGAAAATAACTTTGTTATCTTACACCATAACTAAAAGTATATGTATAAAGCAGTGATATCAATGCAAGTTTCACAGAATTATCTTTTCAGATAAATAAATGCCTCCAGTATAAGCTAACAGATATTTAAGGTTAAACTTATTCAGAATTTTTGTTGAATATAGATGTTTAAAAATATACTTAGCATGTGTAAGATTTCCAAAGAGGTGGCATTCTTAAGAATTATGTAAACACTGAAAATCATTAAATAATTCAGTTTCCTAGTTATGCAACCTAGAACAAGATACTTAAACTTTGTGCTTCAATTTCAACTGCAAAATAAGTATATAGTAATTATATAAGTATGTAGTAATTCCCATTTCAAAGATTTGTTGTAAGAATTGTGTTTTAATATGTATAAAGTTTTTAGGACAATGGTTAGCACTAGTTACCTATTCAAGAATTACCTGTTATTTTATGGCATATTTGTTACATTTAAAAATGATTAGTATTGTAATTAGTTATTTTAGGAAGTCAGAACAGTCAACATAGAGTGAGATGAAAGGGATAAGTATTTTGGTGTTTCAGTTTGTCCACATACACAACAAAGTTTTTTCCTACAAATCATTTATGAATTTGTCCTTTCCTATTTAAACTTCCATTAACCTCCAGGCTGAAGTCCAAGCCCCTTCCCATGGCCTCCTCCAAATAGCATCAATATTTCAGTATCACTTTATCTCCTATCATTTATTTCTCCTTACCTTGGCAATATCCATAGGACATTTCTCATGTTCCCCAGATTTATCACATTCTTTAAAACTCTATGCTTCTCCAATACTATTTATTCTATTTGTAATACTTTTTTTTCTAGATCATATTCTCCACTTAAAAGTCTGTTTGCCCTTAAAGACATAGATTTTATGCCATCTCTTCTGAGAAGTCACATATTGCTTCCATTCAGGTTAAATCTCTTCTCCTATAGATTGTGAACACCGTAAGAACCTGTGATGGCCTGATTTGCATTTTCACTTTGTGTCTGCATTATCCTTTGAACATCTCCAATCTTGATTTGTTTCAAAATGTTTGATTTTTAAATTTTATTTTATTTATTCATAACAAAATAAAATTATAATCAGTAATATAATTTCTAAATGAATAATATTAAAATTAAAACTGATTCATTTAGCTGGGCATGGTGGCTCACGCCTTTAATCCTGGCACTTTGGGAGGCTGAGGCAAGTGGATTGCCTGAACTCAGGAGTTTGAGACCAGCCTGGGCAACATGGTGAAATCCCATCTCTACTAAAAATACAAAAAATTAGCTGGGCATGGTGGTGTGCGCCTGTAATCCCAGCTACTCGGGAGGCTGAGGCACGAGAATTCCTTGGACCTGGGAGCGGAGCTTGCAGTGAGACGATATTGTGCCACTGCACTCCAGCCTGGGCGACAGAGTGAGACTCTTTCACAAAAAAAAAAAAAAAAAAAAAAAAAAAATTGATTCATTTAACAAGATGAGTAATTTAAGAATTTTATAATTTAAATAAACATCTGTGTGGTATGACAATTAAAATAACCTCAATATATTTATCAATCAGGTAATGTAACTATGAAATTTTTAGTCTAACATTCTTCAGTATTCTTCAGTTTTTTTGAAGATTTTATTACCACACTACAGCTATCTATGCAATAAGAAAAAGATGGAGAAAAGTTAAATGTTATTACAAGATTATTGATGTGGAGATTTAAACCTTTGATGGACAAAAGTACACACAATTTTTGTAATACAGAACATTTGAAATAATCACTGAGACCACTCATATATTGTAACACATTTTCCTTCCCTATGGCCCTCAAAGTAACAATATTAATAACTAAATTTATCTTCCATTTGAATGTGGAATATAGACATTACCTCCAACGTAATGTGCTTCATGACAGTGTTAAGAGAACAAAGATGATACAACATTGCATAACCAAATACAGGTCAGAATTTGTTTAAGTGTGAAGAGATTAAATGATAGCTAAAGAAAAACCAGTTAGGTACCAAACATAGTAATCTAGAATTGAATTACTTTGTGAAATGAAAATATCCTTGTGGAATGCTTGAGATCATAGTGCAGTAAAGCAAAATCATAAGCTTCTCAGTCAATTATGTAATAAATGTGAATGATTGCTAATCCCTAGAATACAGAATTTTGGGGATATGTTTCATGACACATGTGGAAGGTTTGTTTTTTTAACTGCAATACTCAAATAAGTTTGCAAGATATAAGTGCAATAAATAATATTTAGAGAAAGAAAATATGGTGTAACCGTGTGAAATTTTAAGCATATGACAAACGTAATTTTTGTGATCCTGATTAGGAACTATACTGAAGCTGCTAAATAATAACATGATCACATAGAAAATTACAAATGTGAGACGATAAAGTGGAAATGATGTATTAGTTTTCAGATTCTACTATAAATAACCCTTATGTTTTATTTGTATAATAATAAATCCCAAGACAGGAAAGCTATGAGGATTATAAAAAAAAAAAATCTGTGATAGAGAGCCCAGCATGGATCCAAAAGCATCTGAACTGGACCTTTTTAAATATATAAAATATAGGTTGCTATTTCTTTTGACAAGAGCATATTGGTGTCATCATAAATAAGATCAAGGTTAGAAATCAGTATGGGCTCCCAGCTGAATGACTTTCACTGTTAATATTTTCAGAATGAGAACAGTTGGTGCCTGAGCTTAAATAGAGTGTTTCTTTCTTGCCATTGCTTGAAGTGTCATAAATAGCTGTAGTGGCAAACACCACAAAGGAAGCTGAGAGGAAGCTGTTAACGCTTCATTATTGGAGGGGGTGGTAAAAAGGGAGTAAGGGAGTGGCACTCTATGTTTCAGCCTAGTGAAATTAATCTAACAGATTTTAAACAAAATAAAATATATTCTGCTTAATATATTAATAGAATTAATATATCAAATAGTTTTATACAATAATAAGCTTTTACTGTATCACTAAAGGGAAAAATCAATCCTAACATTAAAGAAAATCAAGGCATTCTGCACATTGCTCCACACCTATAGAAAACTTGGAAAAATTATGCATAGGATTGCTAATGAAGGGCCACAAAAATGAAATGAGATTTTTGACTCTTTTTGAAATAATTCAGATTTTCAGTCTGTATTAAAATATGGAAATACTGGCACAAAATACAATGAACACTGAGAGACAGTTATATTGAGAATTTTCAAGGAACTACTTCTTAATGTATAACATGTTATGATTTCAAAATCATGATTCTTTTTATTCATAATGACTGGTTTAAGCCTTCATTTTCTTTCCAGATTCTCTTTCGAAAGCTTAAATTAGATAGAAAGAAACATTGAAACCTGAAGAACTGTTATACTTTCTAGGAGTAGATACTTTTGTACCATTAAAATCTTTGAGTTTGTGGCTCTTCAAGGAAGTGGAAGATCTCTTCATGTGCTACAAAGCCTATTTTTGTGTCTGTTTTTTCTGTTTCCTTTGACATTCTTTTAAAATACAATGTAACACATACATTTAATATATGGAAATTTGATCATCTGCATAAATGAAATTACAACTTTAATACATATTAAAATGCCATACAGAGTGTATTTAAATTTTGTTTCTGCCATGGGAGTGTGTAGAGCGAGTTTTCAGTAATTTCATAAGGTCCAGGAACAACTCTGTAAGTGGAATTGACCCTTTTTCAGTATTGCCATATCAATAATTGAATAGAATTACACTTAAGAATATAAAAATGCTTAGGCACACTCATAACCAAATGATCATAATCTGGATGCTTTGTTTAAATTATGTGATGAATGGGAGAAATTGTAGTATTTCTGTCAGACAGATTTCAAAAAGTGTAATTGCTGGAACAAAGGAAATATAAATACTTTAAGGCTGACACTGCCAAATTAATCTCCAAATGTTTATACTGATGTAGGGCAGGTGAGCCCCAAAGTGGAGCTTAACCCATGAAGGTTCTTGGCTTTGCCCCATAAAGAATTCAAGGGTGAGTCAGTGGTGAAAGAAAACAGCTTTATTGAAGCAGTAGTGTTAAGCTTCAGGGGTGTTAAAGCTCTGGCCATGTTACCGCTCCATGACTGCTCCTGCAGACTAGGGATACCCCTTGGGCAGTTTGCTGCAAGTGGCAGTCTAGGGCAACTTTGCAGTCATATTTATACCTGCTTTTAATTACATGTAGAATAAGAGGCAGTTGATGCAGAAATTGCCAGGGAAAGGGTGGTAAACTTCAGGTTGTGGGACCATTGCCATGGAAAGGGGTGGTAACTCCTGGGCATTGCTATGGCAATGGTAAACTGATGTGGCACACTGGTGGGTGTGTCTTATAGAAAGCTGCTTACAACCTGGCACTGTTTTAGCTAGTCCTCAATTTGGTCCAGTGTTTGAGTCCCAAATCCCACCTCAGTACAACCTTACAACTGAAACACTCATACACGAAAATACTGATTCTTTCCTTCATGACCAGTTCTGAATTTTATGGGAGCCCATCATATTCCCAAAAGACACAATCCTGAATACTGTAATTCCCTATGTTGAAATTCCAAAAGATCAAAATTCTGAAAATATCATGTTAGAAAAATTAATAAGAATTATTTAAAATATCTTTATTTTCATTTTTAAATGGGATTTATTTGGGAAACATATAAAACATGACAGAACTCTTCATAGGCCATTTTACACAATAAAATAGGCAATAATAACTTTATATTTTGTAAGCATACTCAGTTATACAAATGAAAGTCACATGCCTATAAGTTATGAGCAGACAAATCATATTAATAAAGAAATAGGTCAAAAAGCAAATTATATAAATGTATGTCACTATGGTTGGTAATCATGTGCATCCAGCTATATTCAGATGACTGATATGAAATGTGATAAACAATGTAAAGGTCTTTGATGGCATCATCAATAACCATGATGGGTCACAATCACATATGCCATCATCTGAAGAGTCTAGATCTTGAGAAGTTTTATCTTTCAAGAATGCACATGTACAAAAAGGAGATATCTTCATTTATTGAGAATGATTCAACATTTTTATGTACACACACACAATGCTTACACACAAAGTCAATATTGTGATAAGACACTTTTCCAGAGTCAAATTTGTGAAAATTGCATAAAGCGAGTTAAAACTCTCTGAAAGCCTCTACAGAATTTATACCTGCAGTACTGGAAATGATGCAAAGATGAAATACATAGCATTATGAATTGCTAAAAAATTTAAAAATAAATAAAAACAGGTTCATGCTTGCAATTTCCAATGCTTTGGGAGGCCAAGGGAGGAGGATCATTTGAGCCCAGGAGTTAGAGACCAGCCTAGGCAACATAACAAGACCTTGTCTCTAAAACAATAAAAATAATGAAAAATTAGCCAGGTGTGGTAGTGTGTGCCCGTAGTTCCAGCTACTTGGGAGGCTGAGGTGGGAAGATTGCTTGAACACAGGAGGTCAAGGCTACAGTGGGACTTGATGGTGGTGCCACTGCACTCCAGTCTGGGCGACAGAATGAAATCCTGTCTCAGAAAACAAACAAACCAAAATGCTAACAATTTAAAATAGTGGGAAAAAAAAAACTTAAAAACTGAAAAGAAAATTCTACATATGAAAAGAAGTGTATTACAAAGAAAGATCATGGACAATTACACAAAGTCCCCAAGACCTGACCAACTTTCATGATGACCAACTCTATTTTGAAGTTTTGCTTCATGATGAATAGCTGCTTTTATTTTTTAGTCTTTTAGAACAGTGCTCTCCTTACAGAATACATTTACATTCATTTTCTAGTTGGCATTGCTCTTTTTAAAATTCAGTTATGATTTTATATACACCAACATATACATTCTCTATGAAGTATTTCCATGGCTCTGTGTTGTTTGATGACACACAGAAATCCATTCTGCTTTGCACTCATATAGAGCACAGGTTTGACAGAAACGGTGCTGGTAATTGGATAGCAGTGCCATTGCCTAAGTGTCTTCTTATTTTGCCAAGCACATAATTATTTTCAAGCCAGTCAGTAAGTTGAGTGGCTTCTTCAGGCAAATGAAGCTTCGAAAGTTCCTAGAATGTCTTCAGCTGGAAGGAATTCCAATGCAGGCAAATGACACAGTTTTAAGCTAAGGTTTTCATTGTTGTGATATTTGTGTGGCTCATCCACCCATCTACATTTTCTGCCAAATGTATTGGGCTGAATGGAGGAAAACTAACGTTATTGGTAACACTTTGAAATCCACTTTTAAAATCCTTGACCACGCCCAATTCCAAATCTGTCATGATGGTGTGGGATTCAAATGAAATGCATTTTCTTCTGTAAAGTCCACCAGATCTTCAAATAAGCATTTATAAAGTGCTTCATTTGTTCCAGTCATTAATGCATAAACAAGCAAATAAGTTATAGAATTTGTGGATCCAACAGGGGCATGACTTGTGTATAGTTGATTAAAAAAAACAGTGGGGACAGTTTAGAAAGTGCCATCCCTTAGCCTGAGTGAAGCATTTGCCAGTTTTTCTATGTTAGATTTAATATTAAGTACAAAAACTCTATATTCGACCAGGCGCGGTGGCTCCCACCTGTAATCCCAGCACTTTGGAAGGCCAAGGCGGGCGGATCACCTGAGGTCCTGAGGATTTCTAGACCAGCCAGGTCAACATGGCGAAACTCTGTCTCTACTAAAAATACAAAAATTAGCCGGGCGTGGTGCTACGCGCCTGTAATCCCAGCTGCTGGGGAGGCTGAGGCAGGAGAATCACTTGAACCCGGAAGGCAGAGGTTGCAGTGAGCCGAGATCAAGCCAGTACACTCCAGCCTGGGTGACAGAGTCTTGCTCTGTCACAAACAAACAAACCTCTTTCTTTTTCAGCAGTCAATTCTGTAATCAAGAATAGTTCACTGTTCCTGTGTTAGTATGCTAAGGATGCTGGTCTCCAGCTCCAGCCATGTGCCTGCAAAGGACATGATCTCATTCTTTTATGGATACATAGCGTTCCATGGTGCATATGTACCACATTTTCTTTTGATGAGAACACATGGACACATAGATGAGAACAACACACACCAGGGCCTTTCAGAAGCTGGAGGGTGGGAGGAAGGAGAGGATCAGGAAAAATAACTAGTGGGTACTAGGCTTACTTATCTGGATGATGAAATAATCTGTACAACAGGCCCTCATGACACACCTTTACCTATGTAACAAACGTGGACTTGTACCCCTGAACTTAAAAGTTAAAAAAAAAAAAAAAAGAATAGTTCATGGCTATGCAAAGTGGCTCAAGCCTTTTATCCCACCACTGGGAGGCTGAGGTGGGAGAATCCCTTGAGCCCAGGAGTCTCAGACCACACTGGGCAACATGGCAAAACCCCAACTCCACAAAATATTAAAATATTAGCCGTGCATGGTGGCTCGCGCCTGTAGTCTCAGCTAATTGGGAGTCTGAGGTGGGAGGATCACTTGAGTCCGAGAGGTCAAAGCTGCTGTGAGATGTGATCATGCCACTGTGCTATAGCCTGTTCAACAGAGCGAGACTCTGCCTCAAAGAAAGAATAGTTGTTCATTTAATGTGTTTTGTCACTGAAGGAACCTCAATATCTGAAAGTGTCTTCAGTTCACAACGTCACTGAGCTTGTTAAATTCTTTTTATTCTCTGACAAAGAGAGTTTTTGGAAGTCAAGCATGGTGCTATGTTAAGAGGCAGAAGGTGTACACAATTGAATAATTTGGCAGGGGACATTTCTTGTATTTTTCTCCAGTGTTTTTACTTTTATGATCTTCAAAGCACTCTGCACTTGTATTGAAGAGTGGCTGTGGTCTACACAGTTTGTAAGTAATATATTGTCCATCTGAAATTCTGGTTATTACTTGGCCATTGCATTAAGCAATTTTCTGCTTTTTCAGTACTAATAATAATCAGCTTTTAGACTTTATCTTTCATCATTAAGTAGCCTCGTATACTTACTTATCCCAGCCTTTTTGTGAGGGAACAATTTCACAGTTCTCTCCTATTGTGTGGTAAGGAATACAGTAAGAAGAAATGATAGTTAATTTCCTCCAATGCCAAATATGTATTAATCAGGGTGTACCAGAGACACAGAACGAATAGGATATGTATATAGATACATGAAAGAAGACTCCACAAGTTGGACACCCTTGGATGCTGGTAGTGTGGCTCTGCATAAAATCCTTGAGACCCGAGGGGCCACTGGCGTAAGTCCTAGAGTCCAAAGACCAGTGAGCCTGGAGTTCTGACGTGCAGGCAGAAAAAGGAAAGTCTGTCCCAGCTCTCAGACAGAGACTTGTTCACCTTCTATATTTGTTCTCCCGGGGCCCCCCGCTGACTGGATTTTCCCCACCCAATCCACTCAGACTCACCCACTAATCTCCTCTGGAAACATCCTAGCAGACCCTCAAAATAATACTTTATCAGGTTTCCTGATAAAAGCCTCAAGCCAGTCACGTTGACTCCTAAAATCAAATCCACCCCTTGTCAATTTGGCAGCTATATGCATCTCCTTAAAACATACTTAATTCCCAAATAAAGACAATAACAAAGGAATCGTCTGTCTAACATGATGCAATTATCCTGCGATTGTGATTTTCAGAATTTCAGACCTTACGAATTTTAGACCTTAGGAATTTTAAACTTTAGAGCTTTAAACTTTAGGGATTTTAATCTTAAGATATTTCAGCATTCAAGTTTGTGACATTTGGAATTGTGTCCTTTAGAATTATGACTCAAACCTAGATTTTATAGACTTTTTATAGGTCAGAATTTTATTTTTGTCAAAAATAATGAAAAGGCATATCACAATATTGCTTTAATTTACATTACTTTTAGAAAAACAGCATCCTTGGAATTTTAGACAATTTTTTAAAACTGTGAAATGCCTATTTATATATTTTGCCTATATTTCCTTTGGTTGTTTGTTATTATAGATAATAGGAGGGAGACATTGTATTTTAATAATATTAACACATTTGTTTTATTAATCACAAGAGGACTTCATTAGTAATTTATTTGGTTTTTAACTTTTTTAAGTGAAAAAAATCGTTATTTTGTAGTCTACTATACTATCTTCTGCATCTTCAAAAATTAAAATTTAACAAACTATTTTATCTTAAAGTTAGATCTAGTTTATTCACTTTCTACAAAAAATATATATTGACAGAATGTCAACCCAGCAATGAAAAGGTTTTGAAGAAAAAATAACAAAGAAACTGTATGTGAATTTGATGTTTTAAAAGCCCGTACTTTTTAGCTTAACAATTTTTGTGGCAGTTTCATAATAAGCCATACTTTTTTGGCTGATGAGTTAGAAAATCACACAGATGATAGCATATTTCAATAGCATATAAGATACACTCACCCTACTTTACTGAAGTGACACAAGCTGTCATTCTATGTATTTTTCCTGATAACTTCTTAAAGAATGTTATGTTTTTTCCCCCACGGTACATACCAGGATTTATTTTGCACAGAATACTGAAAAAAATGTTTTCAGCTCTGTTCAATGTTTATTTTTTGTGTAGGCAGTTCTTGGCATTTACAGTCTGATTTTTAAGGTGGGATTGAGTTTTAAAAGTACGTGGAAAGGCTTGAAAGACTAAAAACAGATATCTGTGAATTCTAAATCCTAAAATATGAGTCATTAATTCAAAGTCATGAAAATGCTATACATGGAAATTTCTGATAAAAACTTTAGTGTGAAACAGATACACAATCAGGTAAAATGATCCAATGTTTGGTGGTAAAACATCTCCTACATGTAATAGCATTACACAGTAAGTATGAGAATGTTTATATATGTGCATTAAGGGGTATATTGAGTTGAGACATAAATCAGAAACCAAATCTCCCAGAAAAAATATATCTCAATCTAATACCTGACCTTATATTGGTGACTAGGCATTTCTGTCTCACCAAGAAATGTGGATGTTGCAGATTCAGTCACTAGCTCAAAGTTGGTCTTTCTTGGAACCTTTGTTACTTGGCTCTTTGAGTGTCCTCAAGCTGTCTCTAAATATAAGCTTAAGTTTCAGGCTGAAGTCCCACACAGACCACAACACTATATCTTATTTTTTTAGTTTGTTGAAATATAGATTTTGCTGATTTTTAAATAGTCTGCGTGCAGAAAGAAAACATGGCAACAATTCCAAGCTTGAGTTCTGAACACATCTAGTGCTCTATTTATACATGTATACAGTTCAAGATATCCTACGAATCCAGTAATTGTTCTTATATTAAAACAAACTTCAGAAAAGCAATAATATATGTTTAGAAAACAAATCCACTACATACTTTAAAACCAGAAGAGTTAGTAACAAAATAAGGTGTATGTATGAAAGGAGAAGCACATAAACATTTTAAATAAAGGAGAGGCACAATATTCATTTTGAAGAACAAATGAGACTATGACATTGAGGCAGTAAATTAAATTTTTTTGCTCATTAATTATTTAAATTTTAGAATGTATTATGTGAAGTTATGTGGATTATGCTAGCTGCTTTCATCATAGCACTCTTTCTGTGGCTGTACAAATCTAAACTTTCATACCTATATATTTATGAGGCTGAATGTGTACCTTTCCAAATATTCCCTTTTAAAAAACTTTTTTTACCATCATTGTAAGAGACACTTGAAAGAAATGAACATGATGAGAGCCAGGTAAGGAGCAGTAAACTACAAATAAAAACAAAATAAAGCTTTATGGATCCTATTGCCAATGTTAGGTCAGTAGTTTTCTAACTCATGCCAGATGACCTTCAGTTGTGTCTTGGGTACTCTCATTATTTTTTACGACTTCACTGTGGTGTTTACTCAACCAGGAATAGTCACTACAAGCTAAACCATTTTGAAATTTCTAAGTAAAAGTTATAGAGTGATGAAAATTTGGGGGTTTTCTTCCCAACTTTTGATTATAAGTGGTATGTATGATTTGTGGACAATTCAGACCCATCTTATTTTGATGTGTTTATCGTTTTTCTATGGATGTCTGATGGATTGTAGAACAATTTGTAATAAGATGCATGTATGTGCATGAAGGTTGTTCAGAAATTTCCACAAGGCACTAGGTAATAAGCAGTGCTTTCTCTATAATCCCTTTCCATAGATCCAGTCTTCCAAATAGATAGAGCCTAGGGGATATCAAGTTTAGAGCCTAGGGGATATCAAGTTCAGTATGGACCCAGAAGCCACTGTTAAGCAAACAAGGAAACTTAGAATAGAGGTGAATATTTGACAATGTCGGCAAAATATTCTCCGGGTGTTGAAATCTTCATCAGCCATCTCATGCTGATTTCCTGTAACCTGTACACCACAGTTCTATAAATTGCAGACGATAAAATTAGAAGAATTGGAAGGGTCTCAGGTCACCTATTTTTGTGGCAATTTGATGTCAAAGTGTTTGTCAGTTCAAGGAGGAATTACTTAGCCAAATTTTCTCATTTTGAGTTACATACTTCACCTGACTCTTCTGTGGAGGACTAGAAGTCTGCAATTACCATTTAAGTTGATACGTTCTAAAATATGTAATGTATTTTCCACATCTTTGTGTTTGAGGGTGTCCTAAGAAATGCAGTTTTCAAAACATTGCAACCAAAAGAATTGCGCATTTATTGATGTTCAAAGTTACATAAAATTATGTGTAATTAAATTTGGATATTTTATATGTCTTTGAGAAGAGAAAATTCCTACTAAATGGTATGTTTAATTTATTGTTTTCCAAGTTGATAAAATAAATGGGTAAATAATATCAAGAAGATTGAATAACAAAACTCAACAGAAACATTCTGTTGTATTCACAATGACTATATGTTAACTTTTCCTTTTTA
Organism: Pan troglodytes; assembly: GCF_028858775.2. NCBI lineage: Eukaryota > Metazoa > Chordata > Mammalia > Primates > Hominidae > Pan > Pan troglodytes. Next base: position 20,952,134 of record NC_072420.2, read on the forward strand.
TATCATTATAGACTCATGACTTTTTAGAATTACTGTATATCATTGATCTCAGCCAATACTCCCCTTTTCATGCTCACGTCTCTCAGCTTATCCAGTGAGAGCCCACTTTAGATTGGCTTCTTTGTCCTTTTGATGCAGTTCCATTAAGTCTTGGAAGCTGCTTTCTTTCTGATACAACAAAATGTTCAAAAATCAATTTGTCTCAACCCCAGACATAAAATCAGCCATTTTTTCGAGGAGAACCAGTTTCTTTTAATAGAACTTGTATTAGAGATATAAATCTGAGAGCTAAGGTAGTTTGTGATAAAAATATTAGTATACTTTCCATTTCAATGACACATATACAGAAAGTATATCTTTATACTTTCTAAAATTTTATTTAAATGTGAATTTATAGATAAATTAAGATTACTTTTTGTGATTTTCAGTGTGATTGTTGTAGGAAAGTTGTTTTATTGAATTTTTTTCTTACACTGAAATTCTAAATTCTTAAAATATAATTACTTATTTGCACTAGCAGATTTTACAAGTAAATTGTTGCAAAATAACAATACATTATTAATAATACTATACAATTACTGAATTTCAAAATATTCTAGTGGTTTATTTAGTTTATAGAGTTTATGCTATTAAATATGTGAAGTCAAATTTCTTCTAGAATCGCTTATACTTTCTCAGTCTTTGTGGCTATTTAAATATTTATTGATGAATCTTGTTAGTTATTCTAGATTAGGTCAATTGTTTCAATTTGATTTTCATATGAGAGTTCTGGCATTCTACATCTCACATTTCTAAATTTTTAGAGGGTTGAGGTTTTTCTTGTGGCAATTTTTATTTACTAGAAGACAGAAAAGTTGGTTCAAACCTGAGAAAGGAGAAAAGAACATTTTAAATAGGCCATTCTCTAACATTTTAAGATTCCATTTGATTTATCTTAACACTAAATACAATGACTTACTACTATAAGTACCCCTTTGTAATCATGCTTTCTGGAAGAATAAACAAATTTTGCCTACTACTGTTCAATTTCATGTAATATCAGAATCCATACATTTAATTATTGACAATTATTGTTCTGATTTTCTAACATATGAGTAAAACATATTTTTAAAAATTATGATACACTGATCATGTTTTAAAAATCTCATATATTTCTAAATATAGTATTTGAATTTTAAAAGGCATTTAATTAAAAAATTGGAATAAGTAGTTTTTCTAGGTTGAAAAAAGCACTGGCATTCTAAATTTAGTCTTAAACAAAGAAAATACAGATTTATCCTTTGCTCTACCTTCTTCATAATTCCCCTGCAAACTGTCTAGAAACTGGAATTTAACATTCAAAGAAATTCTAAACCTATAAATTTAGAGCCAAACTTCATGTAAATTCCTTATTAGGTATCACATTCTTATTATCCAGTTTGTTTTTTGAGCTTAACACTACAAAAAAGGAATTATTGGTTGGAAATATGTTTAATCATATGTATCTTATATTTTCATATCCAGATATAAACATTTATTCTGTATTTCTGATTAAAGTAAACTGCAATGCATAATTGAAATTTAGATTTAAAAACACAACTTTTACTACAATACCACCACAAAACATGAAATGCTTAGATATAAATCTAACAACATATGTACATGATTTATGTGAGAAAAACTGCAAAACTCTGATGAAGGAAATTAAAGAAGAACTAAATAAATAGTCTGTGTTAATGGATAGAAAGACTCAATATTGTCAAGATGTCAGTTCTTCCCAACTTGATCTACAGATTCAATGCAATCTTAAACAAGATCTCAGAAAGTAATTTTGTGGATACAAGCAAATTCATTCTAAAGTTTATATAAAAAGGCAAAAACCCAAAATTGACAATGCAATGTTGAATTAGAACAAAGTGGTAAGATTGACACTACCCAAATTCAAGGTTAATTATGGAACTACAGAAATTAATACTGTGTGGTATTGCTGAATGGATAGTCAGAGCAATGAACTGTTTAGACAGTCCTCAAAATAAACATATAAATCTAGTCAACTTATCTTTGGCAAAGGGGCAAATGCAGTCTAATAGACCAATGATAATCTTGAAACAAATAGTGCTGGAACAATTGAACATCAGCATGTAAAACATGAATGTAGACACAGATTTAATACTTTTCACAAAATTTAACGCAAAATGCAGCCATTTTGAAGACAGCTTGGTGGTTTCTAATGACTAAAATCCAGAACACTGGCAAGACAAAATGTTAGTGAGGATGTGGAACATCGATTTTTATTTATTGCTTCTGGAAATGAACAATGGTACAGACACTTTAGAAGATAGTTTGGTGGTGTCTTACAAAGCTACGCATATTCTTTCCATATGATCCAGCAATCTCACTCTTTAGTATTTGCAAAATAAGTTGAAAGTTTATGTCTACACACAAATCTACATGCTGGATATTTATAGCAACTTTATTTATAATTGCCAAAACTTGAATATAACCAAGATGTCCTTTCGTAAGTGAATGAATAAATAAACTGTGGCACATCCAGACAATGAAATATTATTTGGCACTAAAATGAAATAAGCTATCAAGTCATAAGAAGACATGGCGGAAACTCAAATGCATATTCCTAGGTGAAAGAAGCCAATCTAAAAATGCTATATACTGTATGATTCCAACTACATGACATGCTGGATAAAGCAAAGCTCTGAAGACAGTCAAAAAGATCAATGGTTGCCAGGGGTGGAGGGGATGAAATGAAGAAGTGAAGCACAATGAAAATATTTTGTAAAATACCCTAATGATAGACACACATAATTACACACTTGCCCCAAACCGTATAAAATGTGCAATACGGAGAGTGAACCTAATGTATCCATGAACTTTAGGTGGTTATAATGCGTTACTGTAGGTTCATCAGTTGTAATAGATGTACCACTCTGATAGAGGATGTTCATAATGGGGGAAGCTGTCCATGAGTGAGGGCGGGAGTATACTGGAAATCTTTGTTCCTTTCTCTGAATTTTGCTGTGAACCTAAAACTGCTCTAAAAAAAAATAAACTCTAAAAAACATTAGCCCATACTCAATATATATATTTTGTATATATATTTACTGTATCATATATTATATACTTTTGTATTTTTAAGGATACATTTATGCAACATCCATCACAAAGTGATAGATTCATCAAAAAATCTTCATTTCTCTATTTGAAGCCTGGTTTAATCATGAATATTATCAATGAGTACTTGTCCTTAAAAACCATTTTTTAAGATCAATGTAAGTGTTCCTCAATTAGTCTTGGCATTCAGAGTATTCTTCACTTGAAGGATTAAAAACCTGGATAAATTTTAATTGTGGCTTTGAAAAAACTTTACTTATAAATTTATTGCAGCTTGATGAATTTTATTGTCATTTGTTGCATGATTTCTTCGTGAATCTTGACTATATCAGCCACTAGATTTCTGATATTTGTATTGCAGTAGTGAAAGCTTAAAGCATTATGATGTTTTTCTTATAAAATATAGTGTACTATTTAAATCTTAAATATTCCTTCTATATTTCTGATGTATTTTCTTAGAATTAAAAAAAATTCTGTCAATTTCTGTTTTTCTAAATTCATATTTCCTCATATTTGTACATATTCTTTTATCATTTATTATATTTTATCTACTAAACCTTATCCAGCTTGATTCACCCAGCATTTGTGGTTCAGATCTGGTCAAACAGAAGTGCTTTGAATCCAATATGACTGTAATTTACTGGAATTGTACACCCTGAGTCAGGATTTAGAGCTCAGTATTCTTATCTTGACTGTTTTTGAATCCAATGAAAACATCAAGGGTTCTCTCCTGGTGTTTTTAGTGAAAGGTTCACTTTTATAACTCCCTATTATTGTAGAAGATTGTTAAAGCTCATACTGAATTGGAAATGTTCTAATATCCTATTGCAGTTTTAGTTGTTTTAATTAATAATAATGCATGCTGCAATATCAAACAACAATATTTCAGTGACTTAATAGGTGGAGAGGCCAAAGGAAAACTTCCCCTTTGCCCTCTGGGCAGTCCCTAAAAATCAAGTTTCAAAAGGTGAAAAGGAAATAAGGAAGTACTTTAGAGGAGTAATAAAATATTTTTAGGGGAATTCAGTCGGCTTGGAGAGCACACAGTGCCCTGGGACAAAGTCTGCTGGGCCCACAGAACAGACGATGGTTTGTGAAAAATATCTCTCCGGGTGTGTCGAAAGACTTCAGTCTTTCTTCCTGTGATATGAGTTTTAATCTTCTCTGGTTAATAAATTTCAAAGACCATTGTATTCCTCCTCAGCAGGACTGGTCCCTTCATAAATCTTCATTCTGTGCTTTGGGAAAGACAGATAATTTAGTTAGGAGGAGAGAAAGGTCAGAGAGACCTTGACTTTGCTTCTTTAGTTCAGTTCTATTTTGGAGTTAAATAGTCTGGTTTAGTCCATAGGCAAACATTTAATACCTGTTCATACTCTCTGTCTTTGGTAGGTCAGGAGGCTGTCTTAGCTTGTTTGACCTGCTTTGACAAAAATACCATATACTAAGTAGCTGATAAAAAACTGAAATTTACTTCTGAGTTGTAGATACTGGGAAGTCTAAGATCAAGGAAGATTAGGTTTCTGGTGAGGGTCTGCCGTCTGGCTCATAGAGGGCGCCTTTTCTGTCTCCTCACATGGTGAAAGGATTAAATGAGCTCCCTCAAGTTTCTTTTATAAAGGCTCAAACATATTCATGATGGCCCTGCCCGTATGATCTGCTTACCTGCTGAAGATCCCACCTCCTAATACTATCATCTAGCGGGTGAGGATTTCATCATACTAGTTTTTGGGGAGGATGTAAACATGCAGACCATAGCAAAGACTTTTCAAGTAACGGCTCAAATACCAGAACCCATTTCATCATCTAGCTTCACCATATCAAAGGAAAGGAAGGGAAGCAGAGAGATGTCAGGCTATTCAAGAGCATTTTATATTTCATTATATGTAAAAGTTACTTTTATATTTTAACTTGACTGGGCCATGTACTGCCCAGACATTTTGCCAAACATTGTCATAGTGTTTCTGTAAACATGTTTTTGGATGAGAAAAACATTTAAATCTGTAGGCTGAGTAAAGCAAGTTACTCTCTGCAATATAGGTAGGCTTCATTCACTCAGTTGAAGGCCTGAGTAGAACAAAATGGCTGACTCTTCAAACTGAGACATCAGCTAGTTTCCTGCTTTTAAACAGAACAGAAATGGTGGCTTTTCCTGTGTGTAAAGTCTGTTGGTTTTTGAGCTGGCTTTTGAACCATCAGTTCTCCTAAGTCTCTAACTTGTTGAATCACCCAGAAAATCGTGGGATGCGTCAGCCTCCATAATCTTTTGAGCAGTTTCCTTCTTTATAATCAATTTCTCCCTATGTATATAGATATTATAAGGAACTAGCTTATAATAAATATTAATATTTAAATAGTAAAATACTATATATGTGTATATGTGTGTGTGAGTATATATATATATACCACTGCCATATATATATTTTATATATAATTATATATTAATGATATTAATATATTATATATATGGCAGTGAGTGTGTGTATTTGTGTGTGTGCTTTCTATTGGTTCTATTTCTCTAGAGAACTATAATACAGTATGGATGTGTTGAACACAACCTTTCCCCCCATTATATTGACCAGAACCAGATTTATGGTCTTGTCTAAAAGAAAGGGTGGTGAGTAGTATAGTTTTTTATACATCCAGAAAGAAAATTTAAATGGCTTTATAATTAATAGTAATATTTCTGCCTCATTCTGTCCCTCTACTGATCAGTTATGCAGCTCATTTCATTCTTTGTCCCTTAAAGCACCATCAGTTTTTTCAAGGGAATCAAACCCGAGTCCCATTCCAACGTTGAATTCAGTTTGAAATACAGGAATATGTCTAGTTGATATGTAATCTTTTTATCAGACCCAGATATAGCTATTCTTGGAGAATGTGAGCAAGAGTGAGAGGTGTCTCCCTAGCTCCAAATATACAATTATAGAACTCAAATAAAATAACATTAATAAAATTTTTAAAAATTCCAAATATTACAAGGCAGGCATTGCAACATTCTTGCCTGAGAGAGGAGGTAAAGTTCCTTTATTAATTCATTCATCTGCTCTTGGGGATAGGAGAATACTTTGTCCAAGATTATTGACTCTGCATTCTGGGAGGTTTTTCATTTACTCTTTATGGTCATGTCTAAAATAGACATTTTGGAATATGCACTTGTTGGATTCAGTTAACATTTACAGCTCCCTTCCTGAATATGTAAGGAAGAAACAGAAGTTTGTTTTATGTCTTATTTACTCAAAGCATTTTTAGTACAAGCTGGTGATTTCTTAGCAATGGAATTCTCTCAATATTTCAGTAGAGTTCTTTCTGCTTTCAATCAATTTCATGTGCCAATAAATTCAAAATTCTTTCCTAGTTGTTACTCTTAATGCTAGTTTAACAGACTTTCTCAACCCAATTCTCTCAATTCACTGGTGACTGTTTTTAGGCTCTCCAGAAAAAGAGAAGGGAGGATCATTCCCTGAATCTTGTCTTTCTCTTGAGTTGCTGTATTTAGTTGAGAAGTTTCACTGGTCATTTGTCACTCAAAGTATTTATTAAATCCTATTTCTTATTCTTTGGGATCAAAACGAAGGCCGTGTTTTCAATCATATAAGAACAAAGAAATAAATATCCCAATCTCACTCTTCTCCTAACTTCTGATCTCCTGCTGCTGCTCTTCAATGGCCAAACACATCACGGAGCAAATGAGACTTTTGGTGCAGGTCAGTGTCCCAGGGCACAAGGCAGAGAAGAATGGAGAGTGCATTTGGAGAGACAAAAAGCGGATAGCACAGCACTTACTTCTTACGATTTTTCTTCATGTGGATATGGAAACTCTTTTGGTTCCAGTTTATATTCTTAAGCCCTCCATCATTAAAGGAACACAGAAATCTTTAGTAACAATTCTAAGACATATTACTACATATTTAAAACCTAGACATATGCAATTGAATTTTTCTTTAAATCATTCATAAATTCACTATCAATCTCATAATTGTGAAATCACAAGATATATCTACTTGAAATTCTGAAGGTGATACCAAATGTTATGTCCAAAAGTGATGTGGTTTGGGAAAAAAAATTAGAAAGAGAATATACTAGTATTTCTGCCAATCATGGAAACAATTTAAAAATATTGCGGTTGCTCAACTTGTTCTATAACATAGAAGATTCCATTAATGTTAAAATAAATCTTACTCAAACAATACATTAAAAGGACTTAAACTTTTGCTTTTTATGTTTTTAATTTTTATAATGGCTTGTTGGCATTTCAATATTGTCAAGAAAACACCAAGAATACACACCATTAATTTCAGTAATTTTTGGATATTTTACATAATATATTGTCAATGTAAAAATAACTTGAATTAATTCTTATGACTCCTAAGGGGATTCATATGAACTCATTTCAAGATTATAATAGGGGAACCAAGAATGTTTTTTCTTAGTTTGAACTATGACAAATGTATGAATAAATCGTTATTTGATCCTATTGCCTTAGGAAATTCAAAAGATGCTTATGGGTAAAGAAAAATAAAAAGGAAAAAGCATGACTTAAGACATATCAAAACAAATGTGTATTCAGACTTTTTTAAGTTATAGAATTCTTATATAAAATATATAAAAAATGTATTATACAGATCTAACATAACTTCTTTTTAAATGAAAAATGTCTGTATATTTTTAATGCTTTGCTGCTGCATGTTTGTACTTTGTTTCAAATACCATCAAACTATTAAAACAGCAAATAACTGGGTACAAAAGGATTGATTCAGAATGCCTAATGGAACAGCAGTAACAATCATGAAAAATGTTTAACTTTTTTCAGCACTGGCTTGATGGTATTATTTTGAGCTCATCTAGTATATTGCTGAGGATTGCTAAAAAATGTTAGCAATTTGTGAAAATGCCATCATGTTAATGTACACAACTTTCTGTTCACATATAATAAAATAGCATACTTTACTTTGCTTTTGTAGATTGCCAAAATAAAATATTTCAGAAAGTTTTCTGAGTAAAAGCTTGGGATTATCATTTTTTCCCTTGAAATTTTGTTGGTAATTCATCTTAAAAAGGCAGTAATAGTAAAGTTTACTGAAGTTTAAACTTGAAAGCAAAAAATGATTTGAAGAGAATTTGATGTTCACTTGAATGAACAATTGCAATTTATTTTTCATGAATAGATTAAAATTTGCCTGGATATTCTTCTTTCAAGAAACATCTTTGTTTTATAATATTGTATTATTCTTTCTTATGACAGCCTTGTCAAAATGATTAGATGTTATTCTTGAAGGATAGTCATTCAACAATTATTATCATCAATTGCATTACAGAAATTTTGCCCCACGCTTTGTTCCTAGGGCCTTAGTTTAACAGATACCTTGTACTCAGAACATAATTAGGATTCCTGCCTTATAAATAATATTTTATTTTTGCCTTTCAATAATATTATAATATGAAAGAAAAATAAGAAGCAAACAAATTAATGCCATTGATTTTCTTGAGGTAAAAATAAAGTAATGCCTCCAGAGCATGCTTGAGACAAGTATAAATTTAGCCAAAAATATATCCTTTTCTCATGCAGATATGTACAATACATGGCCAAACACAATGTCCAAAATTAGTATCCTAAAAAGTAACATTAAATGCACACACACTCATGGTCCTGTGTTATAAAAGTTTAATTATGATCACTATCATCTAGTTACAAAGACAAAAAATTCAGCCAAACTGGCTGAAAAAGAAGACACTTTCTTGTCAATACAACTTTCAGATTTATCTGACCTTTGGACATGTATCTTGGTTTTAAATGTACGTATATGCGTATGCATCTATAACTGAATATAACCGTGTGGGTGCCATCTGTATGTCTATGACTGAAGAAAAAGATAGTGCTATTTTCAAATATGCTGTCAAATGACACTGTTTTAGGCTTTGTAAAATTCATGGGAGGCTAGTCAGCTAGTCATCTTTGGAAGCAAATTGAAGAGTCAAAAGCAGTTAAATTTGCAATATTTTATTCAAATATTCACAATTTTGTAATGCTGAGATCTATTAGAAACCACAGAACACTGAATATCTACTTCCATATTTCATACAGCAAATTAAATGATACAGACTACCCTTAATGAAATTCTTGCTCAACATAATGTAAGATAGAGAAAAAAATACATGAACTTTCTGAAGTTGGAGATTGTCAAATAAAATACAAATCAAGACTAGAAGAGAGAGGACCAGTGATATGCTGCAAACTGCTTACCAGTTTCCCAATTTTTATCACTGATAACAATGGATTCTCAATAAGTGTTAAATGGTTACTCAATCAAGAAAAGTGTATTTTGCAAATGATCACGTAATTTAGATATTAATAATGGAGTGAATGCATGAAGTTTCTCATATTTTTATAGCATTGTGATTTTAGCCATATAGTTTATTTATAATACATGAAAAATTTTAGTGTTTTGGCACATAAATGCTCAAAAGATAATTGAAAATTTACTTAATATATGCACAAGTTTCAGCACCCCTAAAGCACATGAATAGAAGTTAATCAACATAATTTTTAAAAAGCGTAAATCAGAGTTTTGAGAGTCTGAGTTGGGAGGATTGCTTGAGGCCAGCTTTGGCAACATAGTGAGACCCCATCTATTTAAAAAAAAAAGAAAGAAAAGAAAGAAAGAGAGAGAGAGAGAGAAGAGGAGAGGAGAGGAAGGAAAAAAGGAAAAGGAAAAGGAAAGGAAGAAAGAAAAGACAAGAAAGAAAGACAAGAAAATAAAAAAAGAAAAAAAATCAGTAGTCTTAGCTACAAGGGAGGCTGAGGCCAGAGGATTACTTGAGCCCAGGAGCTTGAGGCTTCAGGGAGCTATGACTGCACCACTGTACTCCAGCCTAGGCAACAGAGTGAGACCCTATCTCTAGAAAAAATAAATGTGTTAAATATCAGGCCAAAAGTTTAAACTTTACTTAATATGTAATAGAAACCTAAACAAAACCAGTGGATATGGAATAAACTTATCAGAAGTAAGAATAAAGTAATTCAATGCTATAAAAACATGAAAAGGAAAAGATGAAAACAACATAATATTTGCTCTCATGGAGCTAATAGAAATTGGAGATCAAAGTAAAACAAACAGTTAAAATTCTATAGAAAACATTATAATGGGTTTACCTATATGTGCTATTTGAGGCACAAAAACTTAGACATTATCTCTATCCTGGAGAAACCAAAGAAACATTTGTGACATATCATTTGACCCAAGTCATTAAGAATTACTGCAGAATTTTTAATTCTGTATATCCTTCAAATTCAAGTTCATATTTCTTCATTACAGCATTTTAGATGCAGGAACACATAAGTAATTTCTCTTGAATGTCCCTAAAACCATATTTATGCTTTGGAGCTAAACTTCTGTTCTAGTTTATTCTGAGTGTGTGTACATATATTATCTACATTAATAATTCAATTTGTGAGAATTTTATTGCAGTTTGATTATATTTATATCTCCCCAAGTACCTACCTAGTGCACTAAATGACTGTAACCTACTTAGGAGAGGAAATCCCAAGAGTCATTTTGATTATATAATGCTTAAATTCAATAGTTGCAATATATGAAGACTCTATTTAGTACCTTGAATCTCAGTAGCAACTACCAGTTACCAGAAAGTTTCTATAACCTAAAGTTATAAGTATTATTAGTGTGTGTGCCTGTGTCTGTGTGTGTGTGAAGAGAGAACAAATGACTGAAAGCACTATAATATTTTAATAGATACAGATTATTTAGTTCTTATTAATACATAGACGGCATTTTTTTTTTGGAGGCGGAGTCTCGCTCTATCGCCCAGGCTGGAGTGCAGTGGCTCGATCTCCGCTCACTGCAAGCTCCGCCTCCCGGGTTCACGCCATTCTCCTGCCTCAGCCTCCCGAGTAGCTGGGACTGCGGGCGCCCACCACCACGCCCAGCTAATTTTGTGTATTTTTAGTAGAGATGGGGTTTCACCGTGTTGGCCAGGATAGTCTCCATCTCCTGACCTCGTGATCCACCCGCCTCGGCCTCCCAAAGTGCTGAGATTACAGGCGTGAGCCACTGGGCCCGGCCCATAAAAGGCATTTTTTAAAGTTGTTTGAGCTCAAGATCTGGCAGCATAATACTTGCGTAAAAATGTTAAAATAATTGTTATGCCCTAAATACACATTTAAATTAATAGATATTTAAATACATTTAAAGTTGAACTTGAACCTTAGAGTTTTGTAAAACAACTGGTAGTGTAGTCATTTTTTGTTTTAAAGCTCCCTATCAAAATCACATTTCTCTTGCTTCCTATAGTTTGTTATAGAGATATATCTTTAATACAAATTACTCCTTATCATATAATTGGAATTTCGGAAGGGAGGAGTATCTACATTCTGTATTAGAATGTAATGATGTACAAGGTATAAAATGTACAAGGTATAAACTAGCAAAGAAAAAAATTGGTCAGAATATGGGGATTGTCACCTGAGATGAATAGGTGAATTTACCAAGTATAAGACAGCTATAATTACAAAATTAATAGTTTTGGATACTCTTAAGGATCTAGAGAGATGAAGAAACAAAGGGATGGGCAAGTTTTCTGAAATTGCCATGAAGAAACTGGCATGTTTTGGAATGACAACAGCCAACATGAAAATCTTCGAATATAAAAATATAAAAATTGGAAATAAGTATCAGTCAAAAAATGATGAAAAATCTCTTGGATTTAAATTTGCATTTTGTATATATAAAGAAGAAAACACATTATTGCGGCTAAAAAATGTACAGGGAGAAGTTGAAAGTTCATTTGACTCAGCCTAACAGGCACTTTAATAGACAGTAGTACGTTTCCATTCTTGCATGTTTATTTTTGTTGTTTCGTATAAACCTAGCTTTGTAAAGTGTAACACATCCCTGTAATTAGTATGCACACTGTACCTTGAAACAGAACAAACTATGGTTATTATCTGTATCTTGTCAAGACAAGGTGTGACATTTGATAAATAAAGCATACTTGTGGGAGTTTATAAGGAAAACTGTCTTGAACAATACTGTGGCTTTTCTCTGTATTTTCTACTTATCATCTCTGTGATAGTATTAAATCCAAAAGAAGAGCAATTATTTCTCTTGGGAGTAGAATGAGACAAAAATGTTATGTGGCTGAAGTAAAATAACTCTCCCATCCCTCTTTATTTTTCTTTCCACTGAGCTTGTTTTCTTTTCTTAATTTTCCATTTTCATTTGCTGCATGGGGTCTACTCACCGCCTTTCCTACCATCTGTTACCTATCTTCTTTCCACTAGAGAAAATTTAATAGAGTTTAAGGCCAATAACTTCATATGCATTTCCCTTACAATTTTTTTTCTAATATCCACATTGATCTAAAAAATCACCATAAGGTGTAGAGCTGTCTCACATAAGGCATTTATTTTAGAGAAAGAAAAAACATTTCTGTAGCTTCTATTTGTAAACTGAATTCCAGTTTAACTCAGTACTTCTGATTTCACTAAAGCATGTACCACATTAAATTCTTTATAAATTACTACTACAGAATCGTAAGAAAATCATTTAGCTGCTTAGGATTTTTTTTTTTTTTTTTTTTTAGAAAAAAGAAGGTTAAATGCTAATTTGTTAAAACATTCCCAAATTTGTCACTTACACACAGCCTTAGCACTAATTACTGCCCTGGGATGATGGGATGCAACTTCCAGCTAGAAAAGAGCAGTGAAGTAGCATCTCAGGACACCAGCTGTCTGGCCAAGAAGCTGTAAACATGTATCCAGAGGCTATTTAGTTCTGGACTAAATTCTTCTAATTCGTCTAATGCTAATGAGTCAGTTCTGATAGAATTCTACTATCACCTTCTTGTACTATATCTGTTGGAGTTTTTTTGCTTGTTTGTTTTTTTACATTTGCTATTTGTCTGTCTGTCTGTCTACCCAACCATTGATGTACTCAGTTTTTACTTTTTAACAGTTGTGTCAGTTGGGAGAATGATGATTTTAAAATGTTTTAATTATCAAGCAAAAGAAATATTTAATATGTCTTTAAATTCATTAAATGTATTTTTGTAGGGCATAAATTAAATGTGTTTAAAATTTCTAATGTCTACAGGCATGGGGGTTTTCTTTATATTGTATCTAGAGAGAATAAGAATACATTCTAATAATAAATTTGGGGTAAATACTGCTTTATTTTTTAACTCACAGACTGGTTAAAAAATGTGTAAAGTCAGAAAAAAAATTGTGTGTGTGTGTGTGTACTCTAACACCTTGAGATCATTATTTGATTTGTTATTAAATTTCTAAGTAAATGATATTAGATATTAGAAACTATAATTTCTAATTATATTTATGTATAATTCTAATATATATAATTTCTAATTATATATATGTATTTCTAGGTTTTTACATTTGCGTATATTCTGAAATCAATTTATGTGAATTTGGAGAAGTATATTCAGAATTCAACCCCTTCTCACTACCTTCATGGCTGCAAACACGATTTGAGTCACTATCATCTTGCATTAGATTAGAGATAATCATATAAATGGTCTCCCCAGTTCTTTCTTGTCACCATGTATTCTCGAACTAGTGACTTCTTTAAAGGACTCTTTTGTCCTAATCCCTTCAACGCCTTCCATTTCACTCAGATAAAAATCCTGATTTCAATATTCTACCAGGTTCTATGTGATTAGGAACTCTATTATCTCTCTAACCCCCTCCCATTCATCTCCCTCTTCCTCACTCCTCCAGCCATGCTAGTCGGCTTGGTGTTCCTTTAAAATCCAAGTATGTTCGTTTCTTAAGGTTTTTGTCCAGAATGCTCTTTTACCATGTAAAAACCTGGGTGACTTGTGCACCATTTTTCAGTTTTTGCTTAAATTTGCTTTTCACTGAGATTCGCCCTAACATTGTTTAAAATTAAATGGTTTTTGGCATACTTGCAACTCTTGTCTCGTTTTCTCCTCTGTGAATGTAATTCATTTGGTTGTTTAGTATCTGATCATTTTCTGTCTCTCTACCATACAATGGAAACTCCAAGAAGGCAGGGACTTTTCTTTTGTTAACCAGTGCATCCCAACCCCTGAGGACACTACCTGGCACCTGGTGGGGGGATCAAGACACGTTTGGTAAGTGAATGTACCTATGTGTTACATTGAGATCAGCACTATAGAGATGGTTGTACTTGGTTATACTGTGGCTGTACTTTGTTTATTTCCCACTCTTCTCTCCCATTTTTAGATCAAGGGCTGTTTTTCCTTCACCTGAATTCACCATGAATCAGAAGCAAAGATGTAAAGATATACATGAAACTAAATTTACTTTGAGGGGGGAAATCCGGTGAAACTAATATTGGGTAAGAATAGAGTAAGATTGGAGAGACAATTCATAACAAATGGGAAGAGAAATGTAATATACGGATTTGAAGGTCAAGGGTGAGAAGCCACCAACAGCAAGGACCAGGGAACTGGTACAAAAAGTCTATTGGACAAGCTATTCTCAGGTGTTGATTGAGCTGCACCAAGTCAGTATTTGTAGCAATACACTGGTATCCTGAAAGGAAATGCAGTTCTTGAATAACAGTATTTTAAAATAAATGGTAAAAACAAGAAATTCTGTCAATAGCAAATTATTAAATAGGTTATACTCCATCCACATTATGTGGCATAATTCAGCGGTACAATGTTTAGGTGTAGCTACTATATAATATGAATATATATGTAAGTATGCATATACACGTATACATGTAAATGTGTACACATGCATATAGGTATGCATATATATGTGTGTGTGTGTGTGTATATATATGCATATGTAAGCCTAGAGAAAAAAAAAGATTGGTGTCCCCAAGCCATTACATATTTTATTTTGTGTATTTATAGAAGGGTGAGGGTGGATTGAGTAGGACTTGCAGAAAACTTAACTTTTCTTCCATAAAATATTGGATTTATAAATAATACCAATAAATACCTTTTTGTAAATACAAAAGATTCTTTTAGAAAAAAAAACTTGCCTCCCTAAGTTTATAAAGCAATCTCACTTATCAAACTTGCATATAATTAGCGTTTCCAAAAGAAGTGATAACAAGTGAAAGTTGCCATAAAACAATAGAACTTATCTAATAAGCTAATAAGCTCAATATGACATTTCATTTTACTGACTCTTTAAAACTAGTCTTTTTACTTGCATTTCACATTACATTCACTATGGTTATGATATTCTAGTGTTTTTATATTCTAAGGCATGTCATTGAATAATGAGTTTACACATGACCTCTTTATGTTTCCTCATAGATGTTAAATATGTTAAGGAGTGTATGTGTGTATTGTTTTTTGTTTGTTTGAAAAATTGCCCCTTTTTCTTTGGTGACTGTTAATAGAGTTGTTGATGCTGTTATTAACTACTATGGTGTAACTCAAAACAATCCAATTTTTTGAAAAAACATGTACATAAAGTATAATCTGTATACATTCTTATAAAGCCTCCATTTGAGTTAACAAAAATGTCTACTGAATTTAAAACTATACTAATAACTGAATATCATATGTTTTTCTTTGAAAAAGATTTACTCCAATACTACCATTTAATCAAGAATTCCTTCAGAAAATGTGAAGACTGATGCAAAGCATTCAGAAAAGATAACCTACTTTATTTTCGCTCTCTAGGCTCGATAGGAAGAGGCTGAAGTGCATTACAGTATCGACATTGTTCTATTTTTAGTTAATCTGAATCAAAAAGTGGCTCTGAGACTAGATATTAAATGTAATGAAGCAATAGCTTATTTGGAAAATCAGTTGCATATAAAAATCAGAATAATTTAACAAACTTATGAAATTGATTTTATCTAGAAGTCTTAGCAGCATTTTTGAATTTGCTCATGGCCACATATTAACTGATTATAAATGAATGTTTTAACACTGATGTGTATGACAGCCATAATTCCATAAGGCTTTATATGTAAAAATGTAGTAAACTGACTATAAAATTTCTTCAATGAATATTCTTCACTTGTGCCTGTGTGCATTAGCTCTACAATGGATGATTATATTTTTATTGTATTTTTATAGACTTGAAAAATGTTTTTAAGAGCATCTTTTGAAATGTGAGCCTTAAGTGTATGTGTGTGTATAAATATATAAAATATATGTAATATATAATATATATAATACATAAATATATATGTATATATATAACATACAAAATAGTGTCTGGAACACAGTAAACATTATGTGAATGTTTTATAGTTATTAACTCATTTAATCATTCTTTTAAGCAATATATTACAAAATGCCTGGCTTGAATGAGTCTACCTAATTTTTGCTAGCCTTTCCATTACAGGTTAAAGATTTATCTTTCTACATAACAGTTACTTTATGCAGCTTCAACAGCACATCAATTTCTATTTTCATTGAAAGCACTGTATTATTTCCTAGCCATGAGGAAACATTTGGGGGACCTTATATAAATTCTACCCAAGAGTCTTCTCTAAGAAAACTCTGCTCCCCAAAGAGAAATTGTCCTTTTAATAATATATTCTTAGATTAGAAGCTCAACATGCTGTAATTTTCTCGTGAAACATCCTGAGTTGGCTGTTCATAGGTGCCTACTTGTGGTGATTGGCGTCCATTAATCCTGGTGAGGATATGAAAACCACACAGCTACTAGTCTGACAACCACTGCAGCAGTGCCTCATGAACATAGTGTTTTCATCGTTCTTCCAAACACTGTCAATTAGGCCTTTGAGGTATAGATTTGCAGTATAAGTAAAGGACAGTTTGGTAGCCATGTAGCAAGGATGAGCTAAAAAGACCATACCAATATGAGCTCAGTAAGTTCCAGTACATACACAAAACTGAGCCCACATCAAAACAGAATTTTTACACCAGGAGCAACTTTGAATCTTCACTGGGCTTGCATGAAAATGTCAGTGTGGTTTATGGTGAAGAATGGGCTCAAATTATATAAAGCTGAGTAGGGTAAAGACTGAATGAAAGATAGATTATATTCTACTTGAATAGAGTCAGTAATGGATAACAAGGCATAAGGACATAATTTCACATTTGAATGGTGTTTTATTTTGAAGATATGTAAGAATGCACACATATACTACTATACACATACATACATATGCATTCACCAGGACTATGTCTATATTTCTTATTGCATTATCATATGTTGTGTCTATTTGTCCTGTTTGTGCAGTAGTTTCTGATAAAAATGAGTGAAATAGATGTAACAATAATGAAAATGCAGAATATCATAATTGAAATTTAGATTATTTTAATCTTTCTAATTATCTGAATTTATTTTCACATTAAATACCCATTATACCAAGAATAATTCTTTCAGTTCATCAGATGTGATACTACCATTGTGATCTTGTAAAAATAAACTTTACATGGGTTGGGCATATTCTCCATCTATATTAAATTGTTTTAAAAACAATATTTAAAGCACATCTTATCTCAATGATTGTTTTGTTAATTTCATGTTTGAAAAAAGAGAGAAAAATGAATAGCATATTTACCTCAATACTACCAGTTCATCAATAATCTGTTCAGAAAATTTAAAGACTGAAACATAGCAATCAGAAAGGTTAGTTACCTTATTATTACTTTATTGGCTCTATAGGAAGAGGTTGGAATTCTTTATGTCATCAAAATTGTTTTTTTTTTTCTTTAGTTAATCTGAGTCAAAAAGTGCCTCTGCAGGCTGGACCTTAAATATAATGAAGCTAGAAATCGTGCATGCTGTAGTAAAACCTGGCGTATCTTCTAGAATCACATGCTCTCTTTCCTCTGAGAACTGTTAGAATGAACCCTTCAGTTATGGAAAATATAAACCAATACTAATTCACTAATTTGGGTCATGCACTTTTACACTGAGATGTCAGTGTTAGAAATGTCATTTAGGTCTCTCAGTATCATTAAGCCCTGGCACGGTGAGAAGAATGTTTTACCACAAGTCTGAACCACAGTTTCCCCCTTGGTAGAAATGTATGCACATGTTTTTTTCCAAAAGATAACGTGAAAATCAAGAATAAAAATTGTTGTGACGAAGATGAAGTCAGTGTATCTTCGGTTTGTGATGTTAGCAACTCAGAGCCTGGATAGTCTATCAAATTCCATATGTGATGCCACTCCAGATAGTTTTTCTCAGAGGTTGGAAAATACAAATACTGAAATATTGAAATTGCTTTGCTTTGTTATGGAGACTATTACAGAATGTTAGTTGATCCCTGTCTCTGCCCTCCACAAATCTATTCTTTCCATTTTTCATAGTTTTGGAAGGTTATCGAGGCACGTGGTTTTGTGAAGATTACATTTCACACCTAGCCTTACAAGTAACTTTAACCATGTGACTAATCTCTTGGCAGTAGAATGTGAGTGCAAGCAATGGTACAAATGCCAGACGACTTGTTAGCTAGCCATTTCATTTCTTTTCTATTTCCACCAGCTGGAATTTAGGGATGAAGTTTTAACAGCTTTGGCTGTGAATAGTATAACGTCTTAGGATGATGAAGCAAGAAGATGGAAAAAAAAATGGAGTAAAACTACTTACCCATCCCAGCACCCTCATTTATTTCCAGACTGTCATGTGAGAGATAAGGAGACATATATTTGAGAATCCATTTCAGCACCCTATACTTATATCTTAACCAATACAGGAATCAGACCACACATAAGTTGAGGGTTTTCACTACACTTCATAGTGATTCTCACTGCCATTTACTTGGAGACAGAAATTAGGCAGTAGTTAGATTTGAGATAGAAGGGCTTTATCTTTTTATTTTTCTTAGTATTTGGTTGAAATATCATGGAATCCATTTGTAAAAAGGTATGGCAATTCTCGTAGACGAATGTTGAGATGACTTCACAACAATTAGACGTGTTAAAAACTAGGCAACAACTAACAATTTTGAAACCAGTATTTGAAAATTAACTTTAAAGAAATTATACAGGAAACATTCACATTATAGTAATTTGACATTCACAAAAATTCTAGGTTAGAGATACATTTTGAGAAGGACTAAATATCAAAACTAACTTTCAAGTCCAATTACTAATATTTAGATGTTTAAAAAAGAATACAACTGAACATAATTAGCTCTAAACATTGGGATATTAAAGATAATTATTTTAAAAATTCAAAATGTGAATTGCTTTTATCCCAATAGAATAGAAAATTATGTTTTCAATAAAATTTTTAAACATTAAATAGGTTGGTGCTAATCTATCATGCTCCTTTTAATGAGTATTTATTTTCCATATGCAAAATATGTTTATGTTCCTCTCAATGTTCTCAATTTTTAAATTTTATTACGGTATCAGTTTGAAGTTCAAAATCTCATCAGCTCTAAACATTTAGAGGTCGTTTTCCAATCTTTTAAATCAAGTACCATTGAAAATCTTGAATATACTCTGTTAAGTAAAGATTCCCAAAATGTAATTCTTCTCCATATGTGAACTCAGGACACTAAAGGAATAATTTATCTTACCTTAACATTCTCAATATAACGTGGTGATATGTGCGTAGCATAAGCCTTACAGACATTCCAGTTCAAAAAATGGAGTATGTAGAAGGCAAAAATAATTCTCTGATTCAAAGAATCTGTCAACTTAACAAAACATATCAGAGAAAAATGTATTTTAAAATAATGATTTTATTAGAGAATAAGCAGAAAGTATTGTATTCTGGGATGCACAGATATAGCAAGCCACAAATGCATCTGAAGCAGGGAGGGTAAAGGGAAGGTTTCTTTCTTTTCTTTTCTTTTCTTTTCTTTTCTTTTCTTTTCTCTTTCTTTCTTTTCTTTTCTTTTTTCTTTCTTTTCTCTTTCTTTCTTTCTTTCTTTCTTTCTTTCTTTCTTTCTTTCTTTCTTTTCTTTCTTTCTTCTTTCTTTCTTCCTTACTTTTTCTGGCAAAAAAGGAGTTTATTTAAGCTGCTTGGAAACAGAGTTTATTTGTTCTTGAAGTCCAAAGTCAAAGATGCCATCAGTACATTGTAATTCATTGGTGGAGATGCTGTTACTGGGAAAATGTTCTTTCTGGAGTTGCTACGTGCCTATACAATGCCTAGTGATAAATCTTGTCGTAGAAACGTGTACATATGCAAAATATGCAAGCTGTTTAAAGCATGAGATGCATGAAGGGTGTGAGAGAATTGATTGCGGGGTTATTTTTAAAAGTCTTTGAAACAGTTTTGATCCTCATACATGCAAGCATGAACTCCTCTCCTTTGTACTCTCCTGGCCCCAATATTTCTTGCTCTGACTACACTGACTTCATCATAGTATCTTTGACTTTCATAGTTTTAATATCAACTGGGCAAATTCAAGCTAGAGTTCTTCAACTGGGTTTCAGGCTTGGGATGAATCCTTTGTGGTTCTCAGTTATGTTCTCTGAACTCTTGGTTCTGACTACTAGGCTTTTAGTTCTAACCCCTGATTTCTAGCTTCTACCCTCTGAGTCATCCGTCATATTTCATGGAAATTACCACCTGCTTCGAACTAACTAGTTTATCAGCCTACGCTGGCCAGTATAATTTTGGGGGTCCAACAGGATTCTTCCATTCTGTACTCTCTCTGTCCTTTTCAGTCCCAAATGGAAGTATTTCTGATGGGAAAAATTCAAGAAAATCATGGGCCATGCATGAATTGCACTGGGTTTCACCCTCTTAGACAAAATCCATTTCCAGACATATTTCTGCTATAATATTTTTTCTATTGTTGGCTTTAGTCAAGATGGCTATGGGAAGCTCTTAAGCTTCCTCTGATCTGATTAAGAAGAACTTTGAAGCACACCCTTAATCTATTGTGAATAAACATACTGACATTTTGATCTGTCCAAAAATTCAGGAAAAAAATTGTATAGAAATATGCTCCCTTTTTTCTATACCACACTTTAAGCTGGGATATCATACTTTTAGTATTGTTACTATCTGAACAGGCTAAAATTTCCAAAATCTCTACCTGGTTGCCTTTTGTCTAATAACTATTACCTTAATATATTTCTCTTTCCTTGCATTTTACTGTAAGCAAGAAGAAGCCAGGCATTATATTCAACACTTTATTGAAAGACTTCTTACTTATATTGAGGTTTGGCACTTAAAAGTTCTGCTTTCTTGATATTTGTAGGATGCAATTTTGCCAAGCTTTCTTAACCACATTTCTCAAACTCCTTCCTGTAGTTTGGAATAAGATGTCCTCATGACTTCTGAGCCCTCCCTAGCAGTATTCCTTTTTTTTTGTTTTGTTTTGAGATAGAGTCTGGCTCTGTCGCTTGGCTGGAGTGCAGTGGAGCGATCTCGGCTCACTGCAGTCTCTGCCTCCCGGGTTCCCCTGCCTCCGCCTCTCAAGTAGCTGGGACCTCAGGCGTGCGTCACCACGCCTGGCTAATTTTTTTGCATTTTTTAGTAGAGACGGGGTTTCACTATGTTGGCCAGGATGGTCTCGATCTCCTGACCTCGTGATACGCCCACTTTGGCCTCCCAAAGTGCTGGGATTACAGGAATGGTCCACGGCGCCCGGACAGCAGTATTCTTAAAGTCCTAATTTCTGATAATGGTCTTCACGTGACAATTTGCGCTTTCTCTAAGGCAGTTTAGGATTTCTCTCTCGTGTTGCTTTCTTTTTTTGAGCCCTCCTCAACAACATCTTCAGTAATCCATACTTTTACTAAAAATCTGTTTAAGGTAATTCAGGCTATTTCTACCATACTCTTCAGAATTCTTCCAGCCTTCGTGCACTACCCAATTCCAAAGCCACTCTAGCATTTTATGTATTTCTTTCAGTAGCACTCTGTTTTAGGTACCAAAACTTCTATTAGTTTCCTATTTCTGCATAATAAATGATCATGAAATCAATTCAGAACCTTGAATAATTATTTTTCTACCTAGTCATCAAGTCACACACCATATACTTACACTATATCCAGCTACCTTATAACTGGCAATTATAAAATTTTAACATCAAATTTACTTCACATTCCTGAATACTATGCAAAAGCATAGTTACTATGAATTTTTCAGAGTAGGTTGGGGATGTATTTTCCAATTTAATGAAGTAAGAAAACATTCTAAGGTGGTAACACAGCTGCAGCTAGATAAAGGAAATATATCCCCGAGTTTTCATGTAAATCAGCTATGTTGTAATAATCTGAGGGAAAAAAATTAATGATTAAATGGTAAAGGAAACCATAGTTATTGTAATAATCAAATGCCAAACTTATTTCAAAGCAAAGCTTCAAAAATGTATTTGTCATTTATTATTAAAGCCTGAGATATGAGATCTCAAAAACACATTTTTATAAATGTAACTCCTAAAATAATTTCAAACACTTCCTGCTGACAGTTATCAACTAATGATGCACATTAAAACTAGTGAAACAACTGTATTAAACATTTGTTAACAAACTGCCATAGAATTTAATTCTAGTAAGTTTTAATTTCTCTTTTATAGGTAGAAATTTCACAAATTGATGGAAAAATTAATGTGTTTTTATTGAGAAATATGTTAGCTTCAACAAATATTTATTAATGGAAGATATTTACTAGATATTTTCATGTTGACTGTTTCATTCAAATATCACAATGATCCTAAAGGTTGGTTATCATTAATCACAATTTTATAGATGACAAAGCAAACCCAGAGTTCCTTAGTGATAATTATATATCCAGATAACTGCTAAAGTAGATTTTTATCCAAGTATTATTAAACTAAGTACAATGTTTTCCTCTTATTCTATGAAAATAATGAATAAACATTTTTACCTTAACAATAAAATTAGCATCTCTTTACGATGATTAAGTATGTGTGTTTGTGTGTGTGTGCACAGATCATAAATTAGATATGTTTTGCCTTATTTCCTTGTATTAGTTAGAATTATTATCAACTGGAAAAGTATAGCTTGTAAATAACTATTTTCATTTTAATATACCTACAGATACTAAGAATTTATTTTCATAATTTTTATCTATCATTTTCCTTTGATTTTTGGTATAATTCATGAAGATAATTTTTTAATACAAAAGTTTTTCTTTTCTAAATAGTTCTATATAATATTGGCAGCCTTAATTGTGTTCTGATGGTCTTTCTCTAAGTTGGAAATTTTTTTTGATCTTAACATTTAATATTAATATTTTTTTCCGAATTTTTGTTATACGTAACATTTTATCAAAAGTGTTAGAGGTTTTAAACATTTTTTTCAAGTTTTCTTGCAATTTCACGAAAGTAATGTGCTGTAACCTGCTAGCTGAGCTTAAAATCTTCTGCTTTCTCTGAGTTGACAGATTGACTACATTTCCCAGCTTCTGTTGTTAAGTGTGGCAATATGACTAAACCAATGGAGTAAGAGGGGAAGGGATGCATGCCTGTGAAAATTCTGACCCATTAAAATTACTCTTTTCAACTTCCCCAGGTTCTTTTCCCCTTGGTTGGCTGGAATGAATAAAACTCCCAAGACAAACTTGGAAACTATGTGTGGGATATACAAAGGTCTCTGGCAGTCTAGTTCCTTGAATGGACATGGGAGAATGCAGGAGAGATGTTCTGAAAACATAGGCATACACCATCCGCTGTTACCCAATTAAAAACAAAAACAAGGCTGGGCGCGGTGGCTCACGCCTGTAATCCCAGCACTTTGGGGGGCCGAGGCGGGGGGATCAGAAGGTCAGGAGATCGAGACCATCCTGGCTAACACGGTGAAACCCCGTCTCTACTAAAAATACAAAACAAAATTAGCCGGGCGTGGTGGCGGGCGCCTGTAGTCTCAGCTACTCGGGAGGCTGAGGCAGGAGAATGGCGTGAACCCCGGGAGGCGGAGCTTGCAGTGAGCCGGGATCGCGCCACCGCACTCCAGCCTGGCCGACAGAGCGAGACTCCATCTCAAAAAAACAAAAAACAAAAAACAAAAAAAAACAAAAAGAAAACATTCTTTTGGTGTACTGAGCTATTATGTATTTTGTTTCTGTTTTTTTATAGCTGTTAGCACCCTTTCTCTCCCCACCCCAAAAAACAAAAACAAGTTGTCTGTTCTGAATATAAGTTCAGTTCCCTTCTGTGAAATTGCTGACTATGGTCACATTTGTTAGCCCTTACAGAGTGAAAACTTTTGTTCAATATTTTAGGCTGATTTAAGCTCTATAACTTACTTTTTAGTCTTCTTTCAGTTATTTCCTAAGCATATCTTTTTCATTCATAGCTCATTAGGATATCAGAACCAGTGTGACAGTACCCTTCCTTCCAATTGCTAGCCTTCTTAGAAGCCTGCTTCGTTATTACTACCCTCATTCATTCATCCTGACACTGGTAAAGTGTCGATTGCTCCATGTGATTTCCTCAGAAGCTGGATCCTCTGTCAGAGGGCACTTCCTTTCTTCTTTCTTTCTTTTTATGCTTCATTGCCTGGAGCTCTGGCAGATTTTTTTTAAATTTTATTCAGTTCCCCAATGGGGTAGACCAAAGTTTAGGAATCCCCAGTTCTCCCCAGTGGAGTCTAGTAGTCCCCAAAACTCATTCTGGTTTTATTACCATCATTGTATATCACATTTGTGGGAATATTGATATATAGATGAATTCCTTATTTCTAGCAATATCACAGACTGATAGTATTGTATTTATTATATTAGTTTGGTCATTTATGTAGAAAATTAGAGAAAAGGGGAGTCAGTTTTATGGACTTAGAATATCATGTTAAATTTGGAAGCCAAAATTCTATGCTAAATAATTAGGTATTTCTGGAATTACATATGGATATATAAGTATGTTAATCTATTAAATATTACCAACAAAAAACATTATAACATTTAATAACTGCATAAATTTAAATATCACTTACTTTCAAATTCATATTTGCATTTTAAGCCAGGGCAAAGTAGCATTGAAATAGACTTGTAGGCAAGAAAGAGTAGTAAAACTATTGTAGGAGTGCTGGTAAGAAAATGTTTAATTATTCTAAATAATGTTTAAAGA
Source organism: Pan troglodytes (assembly GCF_028858775.2). Lineage (NCBI taxonomy): Eukaryota > Metazoa > Chordata > Mammalia > Primates > Hominidae > Pan > Pan troglodytes. Next base: position 20,977,210 of record NC_072420.2, read on the forward strand.
CACAAGATGTGAAAGTTAAATAAATGTAAGAAAAAATTTTATGTAAAGAGAAACAATTTTCTAGAAGTCAGTTTTAGCATCAAAGTTAGAAAATATTCTCAATTCTAACCTAGAGATAAATTCTAAAAAATGGATTTTAAGGGACTCTCAAATTAAAAGAATTTTTAAAAACAACATTATAAGATTAATCTTGACAAATATCAATAATCAGAAAAACTCCTACTCTAGAAAAAGAAGAAAACAGATTGCTCGAAGAAGGAAAAGTAAATAAAATTACAGTCAGTAGCAACAACATAGTCAGGGTTTATATTTGTGTGGTAGTCCTGTATGAATCCTTGAAATGTCTAGTACTTTAGAGAATACAGTTTGGAGAAATCTGTTCTCACAAACATTGCCATTTGTGGGAAAAATCTTTCCATGAGAATTACTGTGATTCTAATTATATATAGTTAATTCTAACTATATTATATATATATATAGCTGTGTATTCACACATACACACTTGTACATGCTGTTTTTCTATTAAAAATAAAAATATAAATTAACAGATATTTATGCAGAATGATTTATGACATTTGAAAATAAGCACTTGTGACAAAGGTTTAATAAATAGATAAAACTGTACATAAACTGCAGAAGCATAAATAATGGTGTTAGCTGATTAAATTCTAATATTTTAATATGATATCTCTATAAATGATTCAATAGAAATATATTTAAAGGATTTTATTTTTAATTTATTTAAAAATTTTATTTCCAATTTTTATTTAAGTTCAGGGGTACATGGTCAGGATGAGAAGGTTTGTTACATAGGTGTATTAGTTTGCTCTCACACTGATATGAAGAAATACCCAAGACTGGGTAATTTATTTATGAAAGAGGTTTAATTGACTCAGAGTTTCCCATATCTGGGGAGGTCTCAGGAAACTTACAATCATGGCAGAAGGTGAAGGGGAAGTAAGCACCTTCTTCACAAGGTGTCAGGACAGAGACGAACAGAGGAGGAACTTCCAAACGCTTATAAAACCATCAGATCTCATGAGAACTCACTCACTATCAGGAGAACAGTATGGGGGAAACTGCCCCCGTGATCCAATCACCTCCCTCCCTTGACATGTGGGGATTACAGGTCCCTCCCTGGACACATGAATTACAATTCAAGATGAGATTTCGGTGGGGACACAGAGCCAAACTATATCAATAGGTAAACGTTTGCCATGTTGATCTACTGCACAGATCATCCCATCACCCAGGTATTAAGCCCAGCATCCATTAGCTATTCTTCCTGATCCTCTCCCTCCTTCTACTCCCAACTCCGATAGCCCCCAGTATGTGTTGTTCACCACCGTGTGTTTATGTGTTCTCATCATTTGGCTCCCACTTATAAGTAAGAACATGTAGTATTTGGTTTTCTGTTCCTGCATTAGTTTGCTAAGGATAGCTCTAGCTCTATCCATGTCTATCCATATCTTCCAGCTTTATCCATGTCCCTGCAAAGGACATGATCTCGTTCCTTATTAGGACCACATAGTATTGCATGGTGTACATGTACCACATTTTCTTTATCCAGTCTATTACTGATGGGCATTTAGGTTGATTCTATGTCTTTGCTATTGTGAATAGTCCTGCAATAAACATACATGTCCATGTGTCTTTATAATAGAATGACTTATATTCCTTTGGGTATATATACCCAGAAATGGGATAGCGGGGTTGAATGGTATTTCTGCCTCTATGTCTTTGAGTAATTGCCACAATGTATTCCACAATGGTTGAACATATTTACACTCCCAACAGCAGTATAAAAGCATTCCTTTTTCTCCACAACCTCACCAACATCTGTTTGTTTGTTTGTTTTTTTGACTTTTTAGTAATAGCCATTCTGACTGTTGTGAGATAGTATCTCATTGTGGTTTTGATTTGCATTTCTCTAATGATCAGTGATGTCGAGTTTTTTTTCATATGTTTGTTGTCTGCATGTATGTCTTCTTTTGAGAAGTGTCTGTGCATGTCCATTGCCTACTCAAAAAAATTTTTTTCTTGTAAATTTAAGTTCCTTATCGATGCTGGATATCAGACTTTTGTCAGATGGATAGATTGCATAAGTTTTCTCTCATTCTGTAGGTTGTCTGTTTACTCTGTTGATAGTTTATTTTGCAATGCAGAGATCTTTAGTTTAACTAGATCCCATTTGTCAAATTTTGCTTTTATTGCAATTGCTTTCGGCATCTTCATCAGGAAATCTTTGCCTGTGCCTGTGACCTGAATGGTATTGGCTAGGTTTTCTTCTAGGGTTTCTATAGTTTTGGGTTTTACATTTAAATCTTTAATTCATCTTGAGTTGATTTTTGTCTGTGGTATAAGGAAGGGGTCCAATTTCAATTTTCTGCATGTGGCTAGCCAGTTCTCCCAGCACTATCTATTAAATAGGGAATTCTTTCCCAATTTCTGGTTTTTGTCAGGTTTGTCGAAGATCACATAGTTGTAGGTGTGTGGTCTTATTTCTGGGTTCTCTATTCTTTTCCACTGGTCAATGTGTCTGTTCTTGTACCAGTACCATGCTGTTTTGGTCACTGTGGCCTTGTGGTATAGTTTGAAGTCAGGTAGTTTGATGCCTCCAGCTTTATTCCTTTTGCTTAGCACGTCCTTGGCTATTCAGGTTCTGTTGCAGTTCCATATGAATTTTAAAATAGTTTGTTTCTCATTCTGTGAAGAAGGTCAATGGTGGTTTAATGGGAATAACATTGAATCTATAAATTCCTTTGGGCAGTCTGACCATTTTCATGATACTGATTCTTCCTATCCATGAGCATTTTTCCTGTTTGTTTGTGTCATCTCTGATTTTTTTGAGCAGTAGTTTGTAGTTCTTGAAGAGGTCCTTCATTTCCCTTGTTAACTTAATTCATAGGTATTTTATTCATTTTGTGGCAATTGTGAATGAAAGCCTGTTCCTGATTTTGCTCTAAGCTTGCCTTTTCCTGGTTTATAGGAATGCTAGCAATTTTTGCACATTGATTTTGTATCCTGAGCCCTTGCTGAATTTGCTTATTAGCTTAAGAAACTTTTGGGCTGAGCTGATGGAGATTTCTAGATATAGGATCATGTCATCTGCATACAAAGACAGATTGATTTCCTTTTTTTTACTTTATTTTTTTTACAATTTATAAATGATTTTATTTATTTATTTATTTATTTTATTATTATTATACTTTAAGTTTTAGGGTACATGTGCACAATGTGCAGGTTAGTTACATATGTGTACATGTGCCATGCTGGTGTGCTGCACCCATTAACTCGTCATTTAGCATTAGGTATATCTCCTAATGCTATCCCTCCCCACTCCCCCGACCCCACAACAGTCCCCAGAGTGTGATTGATTTCCTTTTAATTCACTGTTTCTTTCTCTTGCCTGATTGCCCTGGCCAGAGCTTCCAATACTATGTTAAATAGTAGTAGTGAGAGAGGACATCTTTGTCTTTTGCTGGTTTTCAAGGGGAATGTTTCCAGCTTTTGCCTATTCAGTATGATAGGCAAAAGCTGTGGATTTGTCATATATGACTCTTATTATTTTGAGATATGTTCCTTCAACACTTAGTTTGTTAAGAGTTTTTAGCATGAAGGATGTTTAATTTTATCAAAGACATTTTCTGTATCTATTGAGATAATTGTGTGGTTTTTGTCTTTAGTTCTGTTTATGTTACGAATCGCATATATTGATTTGCATATGTTGAATTAGCCTCGTATCCCAGGGATGAAGCCTACTTGATCGTGGTGAATAAGCTTTTTGGTGTGCTGCTAGATTTGGTTTGCCATTATTTTGTGGAGGATTTTTGCGTCAATGTTTATCAAGGATATTGGCCTGAAGATTTCTTTTTTTGTTATATCTCTGCTACGTTTTGGTGTCAGGATGATGCCGGCCTCATAGAATGAGTTGGGAAGGAGTCAGTGCTTTTTAATTTTTTGGAATAGTCTGAGTAAAAATGGTACCAGCTCTTCTTTGTACCTCTGATAGAATTCAGCTGTGACTCCATCTGGTCCTGGGTTTTTTGTTTGTTTGTTTGTTTGTTTTTCGTTGGTAGGCTATTTATTACTGCCTCAATTTCAGAACTTGTTATTGGTCTATCAGGGATTCAATTCAGTCTTGGGTGGGTGTACATGTCCAGGAATTTATCCATTTCTTCTAGATTTTCTACTTTATGGGCTGCCATAACAAAGTATTGCCAACCAGGTGGCCTTGAAAACAGAAATGTATTGTCTTATAATTCTGGGAGCTAGAAGCCTGAGATCAAGGTGTTAGCAGGGTTATTTTCTTCTGGGAATTGTGAAGGAGAATCTGTTTTATGTCTAACTCCTGACATCTGGAGGTTCACTAGAAATCCTTGGCATTCCTTGGCTTATAGAAGCATCACTCCAATGTCTGCCTTGATGTACCCAAAGTGTTTTCCCTGTACACATGTTTGTGTCCGAATTTACCCTTTTATAAAGAGGCTAGTCATACTGAATTAGGGTCATACCCTACTCCTGTATGACCTAATTTTAACTAATTACATTTGCAACAATCATACAGCCAAATAAGGTTACATTCTGTGGTATTGAGGGTTAGTACTTCAACATCCAAATTTTTGAAGGACACAATTCAACAGGTTGCAGTCATAAAGAATATTTTCCAAAAATACTTTGCCAACAAGTCCCTGAATACAGTGAATAGAACATGAAATGGAGCTTAAAACATGTCTTTTGACATAAAATAAAAGGCCTAGGGATCCTTAATTCTTCAAAGCCAAAATAACGAAGTTGAGACATTAAAGGGCAAATGTGAGTTACTGTTTTTCATTTAGTTGTCTTTTTTTTTTTAATTTGATACTGTATTTAAAATATATTGTTCCATTGTATCATCTTAAGGCTGGTGTAATGATAAGTTTGTAATCCTTAACAGTATCAATGACAATGATAAACATTGAAAAGGCAACAGAGGAAAGCATGGTGTTTTGTGCCAGAACATAGAGAAGTTTTGAAGATATTGAGTTGAATTTAAAATGTCTACCAGGAAAGTAGTTTCAACCTCAAGGAAAAGGAAGAAACTATCAATGGAATGAAAATGACACTTTATCAGAGATATCTACTTCTTAATGAAGGTTCCATTTTTATAGAGAAATAGCATAAATTACCCAAAAAGTTATCAAAATTGGCTGCTAGAATAGAATTTAAGTGCAGAGTAAACAGGGAATTTGAGAAGATGTAGTGTCTTAAAATTCTGTAAATTTTAATAAGTATGAAGCAACAGATTATTATCACACTGAATTGAATTTTCAGTTAAATTCAGTAATTTGCAGTCATATGCCTTTTCTGTTTTCCTGTATTCATTACTTGTAAGTCAACAAAAGCCATTTCTGAAAACAAAATTAGACTTTAAAAAGTTTTCTTTATATTTTAGATTCATATTCTAATATATACAAATATTTTATATAACTGTTTTATTGTTCATTTTGTTATTTGGTATTTGTAATTTCTAGATAAATAATTGGCTCTATATTCCGTTCATATCCAACATATTCCAACAGAGGACACTTAGTATTTCCATAAAAATAAAAATGCTGGTGAAAATGTGTCCATTTTTATAGTCTATTTACTCAGCATTATTGCTCATTCATATTTATTTATATGTTATTTTCCTGCATTTTCTGCAATAGTTATCATATCTCAAACTGACAGCTTCCAAAATTACTATTGAGTCCAATTCTTTTTTGTGGCTATAGGTAGAATTGATTACCACCCTCTTTGATACTCAGGGGACTTTTTTCTGAATTGCTGTACATAAGCAAAATATTTAATGCTTATGCATATAGGGCTAAGTATAGAATAGACACTTAAGAAAAGCTTTTAAATAAATGAATGTGCTATGGATAGATTAAGAGCTAAGAGAGCATATGACAAAATGAATGCAGTAATCAGTGAATGACAAGAAAAACTGCTAACCCCGAATTATAAAAAGATTTTTCATTTATGGATTTGCCAATTTTTATCAACTGGATATCATTACCATCGATACTAATGGGGTGAGTGTTAATAAGTATATATTATTTAATTACTGAGAATAGTACTCCTGAAGAAGATTATATAAAAGAATAACACTAGAAGGGGAACATCATCCCCAAATATGAAGATTCAGAAATCATTGTGCACTATCCTTAAATTAAAAAATATATATATATGTGTGTGTGTGTGTGTGTAATTTGTTGGTGTGAGTTTATTGTGTTTGAAAGATAAAGCAGCTTTATATTTAATTAAATTGGTTTTTTGAATCACACTTAAGCAAATACTTAACACTTGCACAAAATCATCTCTGACTTTCTAAACTCTTTCTAATACTTTTTGTTTTGTAAATTTTTCTACACATGAATTATATTACAAATTATGTTGTAATTGAAATTTGTTATACTTTGGTGGTCATTTTTTCTAAACAACTTCAGAATTGTATTTTTAGAGATTTACATATTTCAATGTTGTCATGCACATTTCAAAGAAAATTATATGGACCAGTTTTGTTTCATGTAACTGTACTATTTTAATATGATGGATGACTTCTTCTTTAGTACTTGAGTAAATGTTTCTTATTACCTGAAATTTCTCTGCTTTATTCATTCATTTTTTCCAATTTTATAGTGATAACTTGTTTAAAAAGCACACTTTGTTTCTAACTTGGTAAATACAATGTTTTCTTCATTGTCTTATGAAAAATACTGTTTATGTACAATCAAATATTATACTTTTTCACTGAAAAATTATGGCTGCTTGATATTTATGCTGTAATGATATTTACAGCATTATCCAAGGTTATGGTTTTATAGTGTGTGGATTTTGAGTGCCTCCATAATATCTCAAAAATGTCTCTTTGCAGCGTTTATTTATTTCCCTTAAATGAAATAAACTTGATCTTTGAGACATAGGTCTATGATTTTTAAATATGCCCCAAATGTTATTATGTGACACTTTATAATGTTTACCTTTTTTTCCTCTGGGAAATAAAATTCAATTGAAAATAGTGAACAAATAAATAAATAAAAACAGACAAACACCAAAAAACACTAGAATTCTGAATTTTATTATCTAATGTTAGGATAATTAAGGACATATGTGACCATGTTAGAAATAAAGTTGAAAATATGCTTTTAATAATTTGAAATGCATTAAGGATTTTGTACAGTATATACTATTTTCTTAAAACATGAAGATGTTACTGATTTATTTTAATTTTTTCACTATCAAAACTGTATAAATTATATTTCGAATAGTCAAAATAATGGTATTATATAACATCATTTAGAATTTTTCAAATAATTACATTTTTATAAACTATGTTAAATATTTTCATAGACAAAGTTAGCTTTTTACTTGCACACAATGTGGAATTTTGGTGAAGCAGAAAATCACCTCATTATGAAAAATATATTGATGGTTTCAATATCAATGAGAAGGAATGTCAATGAAAAATTGTGTATATCAATGGAAAAAATCAAACATTTAGTTCATGTTTCACAACAATTTTAACAATGTAGTGATTCTAATTGCCCTATTTCAAGTTTAAATAAATTTGTAATATATAATTTGCATTTAAAATGTTTCCCCTAAATTTTGATTTATAAACAACATTTCAATGGCTTTGTTGAGTCAACCATAGAACTCAAAAATTCTTATTCAGATCTTTCCCTATTCCCACTTATGTTGCCTATGCTAGAATTGTCAGTGTTGTGGGACAGAGACAACTAGGTGAGTCCCAGTAAAAGTTTTCACATCCTCTATTGTAAGAACCCTTTACCTGTAAACATAACCACCAAAGTCTAAAAATACAGTATTTAGGCTGTCTTGCATACAGTCTGGCCTGTGACTAAGGTCTGGCATAGAAGTGTTACAAGGAATCTTCGAAGGATCCTTTGTCAAAGACAATTCAAACACTTTATTCTTCTCTCTTATATCGCCTGGAATAAGGATGGGGTACCTGGAGCTCTGGATCATGTATTTCATAAGGGATAAATTGTTTAGCACAAGGGAGTATCAATCTCTAAAAACTTCATGGGCTAAGAAGTTTTATCATCATTAGACCACCTGGCTCTTGACTATTATGAGGGAAAAATAACTAACTTATTGAAGTCACTGATATATGGGTTATGTGCAACTCAGAAGGAACTTAACATTTGCTGCTACAAATTTGTGCTAACAGCTTCTGTTTATGGTTTACTATAATACATCTTACAAATATAAGGTTAAACTTCGTTTCTATTTTATACAAATAAACACAGCGATTAAAAAGATAATGCTTCTTACATGAAACAATTGTGGTAGATACTAGCTAGTGCATCTTGGATATGGTGGATAACAGTTCTGCTCTACCACTAGCCCCAGGGTACCTCACCATCCCTGCCTACACCCTTATAAATGTGTTGCTTTATTAAGGCATTTGAAATGACTCCCTCTGAGTGTATTACCTGTGCAAATTGAACACTGAAAATGGCATAATTAATACTAAGTTTTCCACTAATTGGCATAGGATGAAATGTGGGTGTAGAGGCAAGGAGGTGACAGATTAAGCCGTTTGGCAAGTATAAATACTACACATAATTTAGCTTCATTTAACTGCTCTAGAGGGAAACTAGTCAGGCCAAATGTGTTGATATGGATAAACTAACTCAGAATTAGGAAATACTTTAAGTACCTGGGAACTGTCAGCTAGCTTAGTTAATTAAATTCTCAACTCAGATGGGACTTTAGTCAGTGAGATACAAATTTCAGAATATTCCTGGAATATAGAAGGGGAAGAAACCCAGTGACTCAGGGAGAATAGCAATTTTTCAGTGGCCTTTGATGAGTAGCCTATGGGTATCTAGGTGTCCTATTCCCCAGGCACCCTAAGTATTACTTTGTGTCTCCATGGTTATTCAGTTCAACACAAGCAACTTGTTTCCAGGTGGCTGGAATTACCTCTGAAAAGTGGTATTTTATATGGGCTGTATGTTGGTAGGTGAGGCACTTAGCAATGAGGGTAAACAGATTATCCATGGTGAGCAAGGGTCTATTTTTAGTGTCCATGGAGAGCCTCAATATTTATCACATGGTCACTTTGTATATGGACCAACAATTCATGCTTGGTTGTTAGAATTATTCACCTTGGCCAGTTAGAAAACTGACCTCTTTTTCTGCCTATTGGTTCAGTGTCATAAATCTCAAAACTGTTGGCAGGTGGGTAAGAAAAGTCAGCCTCAACTTCCAAACCACTGAAGATGTGAATACTTTTCTAGGGAGAAATATTTATCCATTGAGTACCAAAACTTCCAGATGTCCTAATCTGATTCAAGATTTGGAAGAAACAGTATCTTACATATATCTTACAATATCTTCTATATCTTTAGTTGTAATTGGGAGAGAGCTCCTGCCCCTGTCTTCCACCCAATTCTCAGACCAAGATATTCTCACTAAGGAGTAGTTGTCACCACATCCGATTTCTTAAAATCTCTGGCATATCATCCCATCATTCTACTTGAGCCTGCTCTTCCTAATCATGTGTTCAAACCAATAAATCCTGTGCATGTAATCATATTGTTATATTTCCTTTACTGTAAGTTAAGGAAAGTGGTCCTATGAGATTACAAGTTGATACATAGGCATTCTGTAAGACCATGAGAGGTAATAAGGTATAAGGAAGGGGTCCAGTTTCCATTTTCTGCATATGGCTGGTCAGTTCTGCCAGCATCATTTATTAAGTATGGAATCATTTCCTTATTGCTCGTTTTTGTCAGGCTTGTCAAAAATCAGATGGTTGATGTGTGGTTTTATTTCTGAGTTCTCTATTCTGTTCCATTGATCTGTGTACAAGTACCATGTTGTTTTGGTTACTGTAGCTTTGTAGCATAGTTTGAAGTCAGGTAGCGTGATGCCTCCAGCTTTGTTCTTTTTGCTTAGGATTGTCTTGGCTATATGGGCCCTTTTTTGGTTCCACATGAAATTTAAAGTAGTTTTATTCTAATTCTATGAAGAAAATCAACGGTAGTTGGGGATAGCACTGAATCTATAAATTACTTTAGCAGTATGGCCATTTTCATGATATTGATTCTTTCTATCCATGAGCATGGAATGTTTTTCTGTCTGTTTGTGTTGTCTCTGATTTCCTTGAGCAGTGGTTTGTAGTTCTCCTTGAAGAGGTCCTTGACCTCCATTGTTAGCCGTATTCCTAGGTATTTTATTCTCTTGTGGCAAAAATTAACTCAAGGTGGATTAGACACTTAAATGTAAAACCCAAAACTATAAAAACCCTAAAAGAAAACCTAAGCCATACTATTCAGGACCTAGGCATGGGCAAAGATTTTATGATGAGATCATCAAAAGCAATTGCTACAAAAGCAACAATTGACAAATGGGATCTAATTGCATTAAAGAGCTTCTGCACAGCAAAATAAACTATCATCAGAGTGAACAGGCAACCTGCAGAATGGGAGAACATTTCTGCAATCTGTCTTTCTGACAAAGGTCTAATATCCTGTATCTACAAGGAACTTAAGCAAATTTTCAAGGATAAAAATGAACAATACCATTAAAAAGTGGGCAAAGGACAGGAATACACACCTCTCAAGAGAAGGCATACATGCAGACAACAAACATATGAAAAAAAGCTCAACATCACTGATGATCAGAGAAATGCAAATCAAAACCACACAGTGAAATATCATCTTGTGCCAATCAGAAAGGCAATTATTAAAAAGTCAATAAACAGATGCTGGCAAGGTTGAGGAGAAATAGGAACATTTTTATGGTGTTGATGGGAATGGAAATTAGTTTAACCATTGTGGAAGATAGTGTAGTGATTCCTCGAGAATCTAGAACCAGAAATACCATTTGACACAGCAATCCCTTTACTGGGTATACACCCAAAGGAATATAAAGCATTCTATTATAAAGATACATGCACACATATGTTCATTGCATCACCATTTACAATAGCAAAGACGTGGAATTAACCTAAATCCTCATCAGTGAAAAACTGGGTAAAGAAAATGTAGTACATATACACCATGGAATACTATGCTGCCATAAAAGGAAGATCATGTCCTTTGCAGGGACATGGATGAAGCCGGAAGCTATTATTCTCAGTAAACTAATGCAGGAATAAAATAACCAAACACTGCATGTTTTCACTTATAGTGGGAGCTGAACACATGGACACAGGGAGCGGAACAATAAACTCTGGGGCCTCTTGGGGGAGGTGAGGGAGCATCAGGAAAAATAGCTAATGCATGCCAGGCTTAATACCTAGGTGATGGATTGATAGGTGCAGCAAACCATCATGGCACACATTTACCTATGTAACAAACCTGCACATGCCGCGCATGCACTCTGAAACTTAAAATGAAATAAAATTTTAAAAAAGAAAGGGAATAATGCCAGAAGCATTGCAATAAAGAAAGGAAATTTAATACTCAGAATATATCGATACTTATGAGAATAAACTCCTGACTCCGCATTCACCCAGGGACATTTTTAAAATCTCATGTCAAAGAACCAACAAACTGAAAAGGGTGACCAAAGTGAATAAATCTAATTATCAAGCATGAACTAGGATACTGCTACAAAACAGGAGTAAATAAGACCCAAGGCAACTCACTGGTGTTCCTAATACTCCTTTGCTCAAAAGGTTTAGCCAATAAAAAATTACATCTGTTAAGACAGTACTGATGTAGACACAGATAATTCAGGAAAAAAATAGCTTCAGATTAACTTCACCTCAGGAAATAACCCATTTTATCAGATTTCCAGCAAAAGATAAGAAGAATATGGAGTACCTGAAAGAAGAAAGCAATGTTTATAAAGTTAAATCTTGGGATAAGCTGCAAAAGAGTGGCTCTGGGAGTGAGAAGAATTAAGAATACCAGCTATGCTTTAAGTCAATTTTGGTTTTCTTCCCTTTACCCAACACCATGCCCAAAGGATTTAAGTCTTTGAGAGCCTGACAAAATTGACTTGTATTATGTGGTATTTTTATACCACATTTTCTTTATTCATTTGTCCGTTGGTGGACAATTAGGTTGATTCTCTATCATGATTTCTGTTAATAGTGCTACAGTCAACATGACTGACTTTATTTTATTTTATTTATTTATTTATTTATTTATTTATTTATTTATGAGACAGAATTTCACTCTTGTTGCCTAGGCTGGAGTGCAATGGTGCGATCTTGGCTTACTGCAACCTCTGCCTCCCAAGTTCAAGTGATTTTCCTGCCTCAGCCTCTCGAGTAGCTGTGATTAAAGGCATGTGCCACCATGCCCAGCTAATTTTGTATTTTTAGTAGAGACAGGGTTTCACCATGTTACCCAGGCTGGTTTCAAACTCCTGAGCTCAGGTGATCCCCCTGCCTTGGCCTCCCAAAGTGCTGGGATTACAGGCATGAGCCACTGCGCCCAGCAGACTGACTTTACTTTTTTGGGGTATATATCCCGTAGTGGGATTACTGGATTATCCTCAAAGATAAGTTAGCTTATTATACTTTGTATATCTATTTTGGGAAGGTGCATTTTCATCTTAAGAAAAGACACATATATATGTATTTATGTATACATGTATATAAACATAAATATACACTCATACATGTATATATACACTTATATTTATATATAAAATATACATATAGCACAAATACATATTTGCATGTCTGTATACATATATATTAATATTTTTGTATATTATAATTTTAATTCTATTTTTAACCTAATCTGGAATAGAACAATAAATTGGGAAACTCTGGGTACATAATTTTTTTCTTCATTATGAAGTATTTTATTACATTCATTTTTATATAACACTTTAGGTAACAAGTGAAAGACTAAAAGATTTAAACTACAAAAACAAAAGCATATGTATATATAATATTATATTTTACTAATGTAATTGAAATGAAACTTTTAAAAGATTGCTGTTCAGTAATTTTCTCTTGTTTGTTTTTATTCTATTTTTAATTGACATAATTGGACATATTTATTTGGTACAGTGTAATGTTTTGATACATGTATAAATTAGGTAACAATGAAATCAGGCTATTTAGCATATCCATCACCTCATACATTTATCATTTCTGTGTGGTAAGAGCATTCAATATTCCCTGTTCTAGCTATTTTGAAATATATAGAGTTAACCATAGTCACTCCACTGTGTAATAAAACACCAGAACTTACTCCTATATAACTGAAATTTAATATACTTTGACCTACATCTCCCCAATGCCCAACACCCATAGCTCTGGTTACCTCAATTTAGCTCTCTACTTCTAAGAGAATTAGAGTTCAACTATTTTAGATTTCACATATTAGTGAAATCATGTAGTATTTGTCTTTCTGCACCTGGATTATTTCAATTAACATAATGCCTTTCAGATTCTCTCATGTTCCTGCAAATGACAGGATTTTATTCTTTTTCATGGATTAATAGTATTCCATTGGGTATATATACCACAAGTTCTTTATTAATTTATCCGTTGATGAACAATTAAGTTGATTCTCTATCATGGTTTTTGTTAATAGTATTGCAGTCAACATGACTGACTTTATTTATTTTGGCTATGTGCCCTGTAGTGGGATTACTGGATCATATGGGACTTCTCTTTTTGATTTTTTGAGGAGCCTGCATACTGCTTTCCATAATAGTACTAATTTTCATTCTCACTAACAATGTATGAATTTCTCTGATTTCACATCCACACGAGTATTTATTTATTTTGATAATTGCTACTCTAATTGGGGTGAGGTGATATCTCATGGTTTTGATTTGCATTTTTCTAATGATTAGTGATGTTGAGCATTTTAAGATATATCTATTGACCATTTGCTTGTCTTCTTTTAAGCAATGTCTACTCAGATCTTTTGATTATTTTAAGAATATTGCTATTGAATTATTTATGAATTTCTTATATATTCTGGATATTAAAACCTTATCAGCTGAATAGCTTGCCATTTTTTCTGCATTCTGTAGGTTGTCTCTTCATTTTCTTAATTGTTTACTTTGCTGTGGCAGTAGCTGTTTGGCTTGATGTAATCTCATTTGTCTATGTTTTCTTTTGTTGCCTGTGCTTTTGGGGACTTATCCAAAAAATTCTTGTGCAGACCAGTGTCATAAAGTGTTTCTTTTATGTTTTCTTATAGTAATATTACCATTTAGGATCTCACATTTAATACTTTAATAATTTTTAGTTGATTTTTGTTTATGGTGAGACCTAGGGGTTTATCTTCATTCTTCACTGCATGTGGACATCCAGTTTTCCCTGAACCATTTACTGATTAGAGTACCTTTCTCCACTGTGCATTTTTAGCACCATTGTCCATAGTAAGTTCACTGTAAGTGTATGGAATTTTTCTGTGTTCTCTATTCTGTTCCTTTGGTCTATGTGTCTATTTTGATGCCAGCACCATGCTGTTTTAGTTACTCTTTCTTGATAATATATTTTGAAGACACAAAATGTCATGACTTCAACTTTGATCTTTTTGGTAAAGGTTACCTTGGCTATTCAGAGTCCTTTGTGGCTCCATATGAATTTTAGGAGTATCTTTCTCTGTGTCTGTGGAGAATGTCATTGATATTTTGATAAAGATCACATTGAATGTATATCATTTTGGGTACTGTGGATATTGTAACAATATCATTTCTTTCAATCAATGAGCATGGAATATCTATTTATTTGTATCTTCTTTATTTTCTTTTATCACTTTTTTTGCTTTTATTTTACACATCTTTTACCTCTGTGGCTAATTTTATTCCTAAGTATTTTATTTTATTTGTAGCTGTTGTAAATGGAATTATTTTCTTGAGTTCCTTTTCATATAGTTTGCTACTACTGTACAGAAACACTACTAATTTTTGTATGTTGATTTTGTATCCTGCATCTATATTGAATTTGTGATTAGTTCTAACAGTTTTTTGGTGAAATCTTTAGGGTTTTCTATATATATAAGAACATGCCACCTATGCAGACAATTCAACCTCTTCCTTTCCAATTTGGATTCCCTTTATTTCTCTCTCTTGTCTGATTACTCTGGCTAAGTCTTCCAATACCATGTTGACTACAAGTGGCAAGAGTGGCCATCCTTGTCTTGTTCCAGATTTTAGAGGGCAAGCTTTCAACTATTATATTACCCCTGAGTTCATCATATATGGCCTTTAATAGATTGAGGTACTTTTCTTCTATACTTAACTTTTTGAGAATTTTATTATAAAGGGATATTGAATTTTGTCAAATCCTTTTTTTGAATCTATTGAAATTGTAATATGATTCTTGTCCTTCATTTGTTGATATGATGTATCATGTTTATTGATTTTCATATTTTATGTTCAACCATTTTTGCATTCCTAGGATGAGGCCCACTTGATCATGTTGAATGATCTTTTTAATATTAATAGGCTGTTGAATTTGTTTTGCTAGTATTTTCTTGAGGATTTTTGCATGCATGTTCATTTGGAATATTGATTGGCCTGTAGGCGGTTGTTTTGGTTTAGTTTGGTGTGAGTGCATGTGCATGTGTGTGTATGTTTGTGTGTTTGTGTCCTTGACTGATTTTGATGTCAGGGTAATGGTGGCTTAGTAGATGAGTTTAAGAGTATTTCTTCTCCTTTTATTTGTTGAAATAGCTTCATAAGAATTGGTATTATGTTTTCATTAAATGTTTTATAGAATCCAGCAGTGAGGTAATTTTTTTAAAGGAAAGTTTTTATTACTTATTCACATCTTAGTGCTCATTATTAGCTCTGTTCAGATTTTCTATTGTTTCAAGATACAATATTGATAGGTTGCATGTGTCCAGATATTTATCTGTTTCTGCTAGCATTATCCTATATGTTGGTAATTTTTTGTATTTTTATAATATCAATTCTTTTTTTAAATTTTATTATTATTACACTTTAAGTTTTAGGGTACATGTGCACAATGTGCAGGTTTGTTACATATGTATACTTGTGCCATGTTGGTGTGCTGCACCCATTAACTCGTCATTTAACATTAGGTATATCTCCTAATGCTATCCCTCCCCCCTCCTCCCACCTCACAACAGTCCCCGAAATGTGATGTTCCCCTTCCTGTGTCCATGTGTACTCATTGTTCAATTCCCACCTATGAGTGAGAACATGCAGTGATTGGTTTTTTGTCCTTGCGATAGTTTGCTGAGAATGATGGTTTCCAGTTTCATCCATGTCCCTACAAAGGACATGAACTCATCATTTTTTATGGCTGCATAGTATTCCATGGTGTATATGTGCCACATTTTCTTAATCCAGTCTATCCTTGTTGGACATTTGGGTTGGTTCCAAGTCTTTGCTATTGTGAACAGTGTCGCAATAAACATACGTGTGCATGTGTCTTTATAGCAGAATGATTTATAATCCTTTGGGTATATACCCAGTAATGGGATGGCTGGGTCAAATGGTATTTCTAGTTCTAGATCCCTGAGGAATCTCCATACTGACTTCCACAGTGGTTGAACTAGTTTACAGTCCCACCAACAGTGTAAAAGTGTTCCTATTTCTCCACATCATCTCCAGCACCTGTTGTTTCCTGACTTTCTAATGATCGCCATTCTAACTGGTGTGAGATGGTATCTCATTGTGGTTGTGATTTGCATTTCTCTGATGGCCAGTGATGATGAGCATTTTTTCATGTGTCTTTTGGCTGCATAAATGTCTTCTTTTGAGAAGTGTCTGTTCATATCCTTCGCCCACTTTTTGATGGGCTTGTTTTTTTCTTGTAAATTTGTTTGAGTTCATTGTAGATTCTGGATATTAGCCCTTTGTCAGATGAGTAGGTTGCGAAAATTTTCTCCCATTTTGTAGGTTGCCTGTTCACTCTGATGGTAGTTTCTTTTGTTGTGCAGAAGCTCTTTAGTTTAATTAGATCCCATTTGTCAATTTTGGCTTTTGTTGCCATTGCTTTTGGTGTTTTAGACATGAAGTCCTTGCCCATGCCTATGTCCTGAATGGTATTGCCTAGGTTTTCTTCTAGGGTTTTTATGGTTTTAGGTCTAACCTGTAAGTCTTTAATTCATCTTGAATTAATTTTTGTATAAGGTGTAAGGAAGGGATTCAGTTACAGCTTTCTACATATAGCTAGCCAGTTTTCCCAGCACCATTTATTAAACAGGGAATCCTTTCCCCATTTCTTGTTTTTGTCAGGTTTGTCAAAGATCAGATGGTTGTAGATATGCGGCATTATTTCTGAGGGCTCTGTTCTGTTCCATTGATCTATATCTCTGTTTTGGTACCAGTACCATGCTGTTTTGGTTACTGTAGCCTTGTAGTATAGTTTGAAGTCAGGTAGCGTGATGCCTCCAGCTTTGTTCTTTTGGCTTAGGATTGACTTGGCGATGCGGGCTCTTTTTTGGTTCCATATGAACTTTAAAGTAGTTTTTTCCAATTCTGTGAAGAAAGTCATTGGTAGCTTGATGGGGATGGCATTGAATCTATAAATTACCTTGGGCAGTATGGCCATGTTCATGATATTGATTCTTCCTACCCATGAGCATGGAATGTTCTTCCATTTGTTTGTATCCTCTTTAATTTCATTGAGCAGTGGTTTGTAGTTCTCCTTGAAGAGGTCCTTCACATCCCTTGTAAGTTGGATTCCTAGGTATTTTATTCTCTTTGAAGCAATTGTGAATGGGAGTTCACTCATGATTTGGCTCTCTGTTTGTCTGTTATTGGTGTATAAGAATGCTTGTGATTTTTGTACATTGATTTTGTATCCTGAGACTTTGCTGAAGTTGCTTATCAGCTTAAGGAGATTTTGGGCTGAGACAATGGGGTTTTCTAGATAAACAATCATGTCATCTGCAAACAGGGAGAATTTGACTTCCTCTTTTCCTAATTGAATACCCTTTATTTCCTTCTCCTGCCTAATTGCCCTGGCCAGAACTTCCAACACTGTTGAATAGGAGCGGTGAGAGAGGGCATCCCTGTCTTGTGCCAGTTTTCAAAGGGAATGCTTCCAGTTTTTGCCCATTCAGTATGATATTGGCTGTGGGTTTGTCATAGATACCTCTTATTATTTTGGGATACGTCCCATCAATACCTAATTTATTGAGAGTTTTTAGCATGAAGAGTTGTTGAATTTTGTCAAAGGCCTTTTCTGCATCTATTGAGATAATCATGTGGTTTTTGTCTTTGGTTCTGTTTATATATGCTGGATTACATTTATTGATTTGCGAATGTTGAACTAGCCTTGCATCCCAGGGATGAAGCCCACTTGATCATGCTGGATAAGCTTTCTGATGTGCTGCTAGATTCGGTTTGCCATTATTTTATTGAGGATTTTTGCATCAATGTTCATCAAGGATATTGGTCTAAAATTCTCTTTTTTGGTTGTGTCTCTGCAAACACATTCAAAAGCTAGCCGAAGGCAAGAAATAACTAAAATCAGAGCGGAACTGAAGGAAATAGAGACACAAATAACCTTTCAAAAAATTAATGAATCCAGCAGCTGGTTTTTTGAAAAGATCAACAAAATTGATAGACTAGCAAGACTAATAAAGAAGAAAAGAGAGAAGAATCAAATAGATGCAATAAAAAATGATAAAGGGGATATCACCACCAATCCCACAGAAATACAAACTACCGTCAGAGAATACTACAAACACCTCTACGCAAATAAACTAGAAAATCTAGAAGAAATGGATAAATTCCTCGACACATACACCCTCCCAAGACTAAACCAGGAAGAAGTTGAATCTCTGAGTAGACCAATAACAGGCTCTGAAATTGTGGCAATAATCAATAGCTTACGAACCAAAAAAAGTCCAGGACCAGATGGATTCGCAGCCGAATTCTACCAGAGGTACAAGGAGGAGCTGGTACCATTCCTTCTGAAACTATTCCAATCAATAGAAAAAGAGGGAATCCTCCCTAACTCATTTTATGAGGCCAGCATCATCCTGATATAATATCAATTCTAATGTCTTATTTTTTATCTCTGATTTTATTTATTTCAGTTGTCTTTCACTTTTCCTCAGAGTCACCAAAGTTTTTGAATATTGTTTATCTTTTAAAAAAGCAACTATTTATTTTATCGATATTTTGTATTTAGTTTTTTGTCTCAATTTATTTCCTCTTGAATATCATTTATTTTCTTCTAATAATTTGGGGTTTAGTGTGTTCTTATTTAGTTCTTTGAGGTGCTATGTTAGGTAGTTTATTTGTGATCTATTTTCCTTCTGATGTAAGTTTTTATTGCAGGAAACTTCCCTCTTAGAAATGTGTTTAACTGTATTCTATAGGTTTTGATATGTTTCGTTTCCACTTTCATTTGTCTTAAACATTTTAAAATTTTCCTTTTAATGTCTTTACCCATTGGTTGTTTGGGAACATTTTGTTTAATTTCTACATATTTATAAAGTTTCCGTATTTCCTCTGTTATTGATTTTTAGTTTTATACCATTGTGCTCAGTAGAGATACTTGATGTAATTTTAATATTCTTAAATTTCATTTTGTCTCGTGGTCAAATATATAGTCAAATATATGATCAAATATATTGTCTCGTGGTCAAATATATATCTATATTTGATCTATGTTCTATGTGCAACAGAGAAGGATGTATATTTTGTACCTGTTAGTTGGAATGTTCTGCAAATGTCTGTTAGGCCCATTTCATCTAGAGTGTAGTTTAAATCTGATGTTATTTTTATAATTTATTTTACTGGATAATCTGTCCATTGTTGTAAGTGAGATGTTGAAATTCCCTACTATTTTGGTATCATAGTCAATTTCTCTCTTTAGCTCTATGAATATTTTCTTTATATATTTAGGTGCTCCAATGATAGGTGCATATATATTTACAATTGTTATACTCTCTTGCTGATTTGACCTCTTTATCATTATGTCATGAACTTCATTTCTGCTTCTTTTGAAAAATCCAAAGTCTATTTTACCTTATACAAGTACAACTACTCTCACTGTGTTGTGGCTTCCATTTGTATGAAATATTTTTTTCTATCCCTTCACTTTTAGTCTATTTGTGTCTTATAGGCAGCATATCATTGGGTCTTTTAAAAATCCATTGATCCACTCTGTCTTTTTATTTTTATTTTTTCATGATCTTCATTGGTTTATCATTTTAGGGATGGGTTCCTTCTGTGTTAGGCTGGAGGGCAGTGGCTATTCACAGGCACAATCACTTCACACTACAGCTTTGTACCCCTGGCCTCTAGCAATCCTCCCACTTCAGCTTCCTGAGTATTTGTGACTACAGGGACATGCAAAACACTGGATTTTATTCCTCTTAATTGTACAGTTTAACCCATTAATATGCAAGATGATTATTGATAGGTACAGATGTATTACTGCCATTTTAAAAATTTTCAAATTGTTTGATAGATTCTTTCTTTTTACCTGTCCTCTTGTGTGGTTAAATAATTTTCTCTAGTAGTGTGTTTTGATTTTTTTATTTTTATTCTTAATGTAGCTATTAAAGGTTTTTGCTTTGTGGATACCATGAAGCTAACAAATAACATCTCATAGATATAACAGCTTAAAATAACTTGTTCTATATATGAGATGTTATTAACTCTGACCTTAATGTTTTAAGAAAAGGACTCTACAATTTGACCTCACTCCCTCCAATATTTTGAATTTTTATGCCACAATTTACATATTTTAATGTTGCATATTTCTTAAATTATTTTAATTTTTACTGTTTCTAATATTTTTGAATTTTAATCTTTATATTAAAGATATAAATGATTCATGCACAATCATTGCAGTATTAGAGTATTCTTTATTTGACTCTGCACCTATTTTTATCAGTGAATTTTATACTTTCAAAATATTTGTGTGTGTGTGTGTGTGTGTGTATGTGTGACTCATTAGCATCCTTTTCTTTCAGCTTGAAGAACTTCCTTTACCATTGTTTATAAGACAGATTTGGAGTTAAAAAACAAATAAAACTCCCTCAGCTTTTGTTTGTCTGGAAAAGTGTTTATATCTCCTTCACATCTGAAGGATGGATTTGCTGACTACAGTATTCTTGGCTGGCAGTTTGGTTGCTTTTTTCCTTTAGCACTTTGAATATATCAACCCATCAACCTCCTGGCTGGTAAGGTTTCTGCTAATAAATCCACTGATAGTTATATTGGCACTCTTTCGTATATGATGTGTTTCTTACCTCTTGGCTGCTTTCAGAATTTTTTTCTTTGTCTCTTTTTTTTGATAATTTGATTATTTTATGTTTTGTTGTATTTCTCTCAGGGTTTAATTTTCTTGGAGACCTCTATGCATCCCATACATGTGTGTTGGTATCTATCACAGGTTAATGCAGTTTTCAGCCATTATTCCTTTAAATGTGCTTACTGGACCTTTTCCTTTGTCTTCTTCTGTTGATTCTATTATAAAAACATTCAATCTCTTATATGTGTCCTATAATTCCCATAGATTTTCTTCATTCTTATTTATTCTTTTGTCTTTTTCTCCTCTGACTGGATACTTTAAAATTTGCCTTTCTGCTTACTGATTCTTTCTTTCTACTTGATAAGTTCTTCTGTTAAAATTTTCTATTACATTTTTTATTGCAGTCATTGTATTATTCATTTCTAGGATTTCTACTGATCTTCTCATTTTTTTCAAATACTGGTTTCCAAACTTCATTAAATTTTCCATCTGTATATTTTTAAACTTTACTGAACTTCCTTATGAATATTATTCTGTATTATTGATCAGTCTTTGCATAGATCTCTGTTTATTTGGGATTCATTATTTGAGCTTTATTTATTTATTTTTGAGAAATTATACTTCCCTCATTATCCATAATCTTTGTATTCTTATGTTGTGACCTGCATATGTGAGGCGACAAGTCCCTTTTTGGTCCTGCACAGATATATTAGCAGACATAGAGATATTTAGTCTAGGCTATGGTCCTGGAAGGTTCAGCTGGTGATGATCCTGGAGAGGCAGAGTATGTTATAAGTTATCCAGTTGGCTGGGTCAGTGCCTTTGCTTTGATATCGAATGGGGTTACTAACTGGGTTCTGCTGACCAGTGAGACTGTTGGTTGGACTCTGCTGTTAGGTGGTATGCTGGCTCATACTTCAATGGCTTCTGGTTAGACCCGGCAACATATATATTCCCTGGATGGGCAGTTTTGCTATTTGAAATCTGCACTTGAGCAGGGCTGCAGGTTGGACTCTAAGATTAGGTGGAGTCACTACTCTGAACAGGCAGGACCTTAGGCTGTGCT
The DNA here is from genome assembly GCF_028858775.2 of Pan troglodytes. Lineage (NCBI taxonomy): Eukaryota > Metazoa > Chordata > Mammalia > Primates > Hominidae > Pan > Pan troglodytes. The sequence goes on from NC_072420.2 coordinate 20,999,451, forward strand.
CCTTAGAAACACACAATTTGAGATTGCCTCCTTGTCTGGGTGGAGCTGTGGAGTGGGCTTTTGGCTTAGTTCAGTGGCTGTTTGACTTCCCAAATCAAGTAGGACTGGCCTCTAAGTTTCTTCAAAATGTACGGAAATGGGAGTCTCTCTGCCTGGTTGGGATTGTTTTGTGGGCTATTTGTTGTCACTACTTGCCTTCCTGGCTCGAGCCAGTCTGGCTTCTTTGCTTCTCTAAAATCTGCAAAGATGGGAATCTGTCTGCCTGGGCGGGGTCATTGGCCAGGCTTTTTGGCCATGTGGCACCTCTGATTACCTTCCCAGATCAAGCATGTGTAACTCCTTCACATCTCTGAGATCTCTGAAGACATGATTCTTCCTGACTGGACAGGTTTGTTGTTGGTTCTGGAGTTGCCTGGGGAGACTAGCTGTCTAAGGGCTCACTGTATGTGAGCTAGATTGTGTTTCCTACTGTGCTTTTAAAGGTGACAAGCTTAGCTCTGTGAGTGAGCTAAGAGGTTGATTGATGCCTCTGACCAAGTGCTACAGCTTACAGGATGCAGTGGTAACACCAAAATCCTTGTCATTTCCTTTGTTTTACTCCTGGGTGGTCAAGCCATGCCATTTCTTTTAGTATTCCTCATTAAGTGAGACCACAGTGGACTTCCTGAGAAGTTTTTTAGAATGCTAGTGAAGTCAGATAACTGTTTCAAGTTCGTTTTTCCCCTCATAGAAACTGTGAGTCCAGGAAAATCTTTATCTGGTGCTATGCTACTTTGGTAGAAGGGGAGGTGGGGGTGCAGTCAGAGTGAGACCATTCCTCCTAGCCATCAAATTTAGATTTTGTTTACTTCTGCACACCGCACAGGTGTCTCAGGCTTGTTTCCAGATGCTGAGGTTTTCAAAAGGATGTTCTGTCTGTAGATAGTCACTAGTTGAAAGTTCTGTTGGAGCAATGGGGGTCAAGGTTTTTTCTTTGTCACATTGCTGACATCCTTAAGTTTGAATTAATAATGATTTTATTTTAATGTCAACTGAATAACTGATATTTATTTTTTAAAATATTGTTTAAGAAAACATCTGAAATCACAAGCAGGTTCATCATGAAAATATAAAAAAAATTATTGTTAGTCATGATCTATGAAAGAAGCAAGATATCATTTTTTTCCAAGTATTTATGATTCCTGTCTTTAAGGTTTTTTTTTCTATTATTCATAGTGATGATAGTTTTGACCCAAAAATGATTTCAAGTCTTATTTGTAAATATTTTAAGGCACAACCAGGCCTGAATGTATTTTCTACTGCCCAATATAGAAGCAAATTTTGATTAAGTCTAAAAACTTTTAATAATGCCGGAAATGATTATATGTCATGCATGTAGGAATTTATTATATGCTATGTAATCAGTATATTGGAACCCTCATTCAAATAATTATGCAAAATTGAACTTTATTTAAATAAATAAATAAATAAGTAAACTTTTAAAGTGAGGTTTCGTTTAGTTCCAGAATTATACTTACTGAAATATTACTATATTTTAAAATTTGTTATATATTATAATATTGTTTATACTGATGATACTGATGGTTATGAAAATAAATAAAATATATTTATGGATATGTCAGTGTGACTCCAGTGATTTATAGTTGTGTTTGTGTTTTTTTTTCTAAAGGATTTGAACAACTTGCAAATACACCATGCTAGACACACTAAGATAAGCAAAATCAAGTAAGACCATAAGCAAAATTGTATAATTTTTAATTGTGAAGTTTATTGCATTTAAAGCACTGAAATAACTTTTTTAAAAACATTTTATTTCACATACTTTTTCATATTCTTATTAAAAACATGATCTGTTCATTTCAAACAGACTTATCCTGAAACTGAATATATAGACGTACTTTATTTATCTGGAGAGACTCTTGTAAGTGATATTGAGCACTATGGTATAATAACTTTCCAATATTTTATGTAATTTTAATTGAAGGAGGACATACATACAAAAACTTTAAAGAAGTTATTGCAAATGTACAAATCGATGGATTTTCATAAAATGAATTATCCTTATAGCCATCAGCTAGATCAAGAAATAAAGCATCACTAGCCCCCAGAAGCTACCCTCAGCTTCCCTCCGAGTCACTAAAATTCTCCAACAAGTTGATAATCTTTCTGATGTTCAACACTAAATACTTTGTGTATTTGTGTATAGTGTGCAAGATGGAATTTTACTGTATAGATTATTTTGCATCTGGCATTTTTTACTTAGTGAGATATCCAGTCAATATTAATTTTCATCGTTGTTATGAAATATTTTATTATATGAAAATACAAAAATAGTGTGGGTGTGTGTTTGTGATCTACTACAAATGTGTAGTTTTCAGGGTTTTTTGGCTATTGTCTAACAACATTGGCTATTGTCTTTCTTATTTTATTTATTGTAGTGTTTGTGTACTAAAATTTAATCGTGATTTTGTCTTGAAGGTCTCTGTTGACTAATGAGGTAGAGCGTGTTTTCTTGTGTTTTAGCTGATCCACTTTGTAGGCATCTTTTCCAGTGTTTGCATTTTTGATCTCTTGAATTGTCTGACTGTTATGGGTTGAATTGTGTTCCTCAGAAATTCATGTGTTGAGTTCCTAGCACCCAGAACCTCAGAAAGTGACTTTCTTTGAAAGTAAGGTCATTGCAGATGTAGTTAGGTAAAATGAGGTCATACTGAAGTAGAGTGGGCTCTAATATAATATACTTGATGCTTTTATTGAAAGGGAAAATTTAATTTCTGACGCACAGACACATAGCGAGAATACCATGTGAAGATTAAAGAAGACATTAAGATGCCTTAGCAGAAGTCAACAAATGCCAAACATTGCCAGCCAACCGCCGGTAGCTAGGAAAAAGACATGAAACTGATTTTTTTCCTCATAGCCTTTAGAAGGAACAACCTTGTGACGCATTGATCTTGGATTTCTAACCTCCAAAACTGTGAGACAATACATTTCTGTTGTTTAAGCCACTCTGTCTGTGGTTATTTGTTGCAGTTGTAGCAAACTGGTGGACTGTCATTTATTGATTTGTAAGAATACTGTATATATTCTGGATATGAGTTATTTGTCAGTAATATAAACTGTAAATTAGTCTGTGATTTGTCTATTCATTCTTTTAATGGTGCCTCTTGATGAATAAAAGTCATTAAGATTAATGTAGGTTAAACGTTCATATTTTACTACATGGTCTATATATTTTTGTCCTGCTTAAAAAATATTTGCTCACTCCTAGATCATAAAGATCGAAATATATTTTCTTCTAGAAAATAGTATTTGTCTTTTATATTTAAGTCTACAATGCACTGAGAATTGAGTTTTGTAAATACAATGATGTAAGAGTCACGATTTATATTTTTGGTATTTAATTGGCTCAGTATCAAACATAAATTCTTCCCCATTTCAATATATATCACATTTTTATGTGACTCCGTAAGTCACATAAAAGACTCCATAAGCCTTTTTCTGGCACTTTATCATATTCTTCTTGTCTAGGTGTCTATTTCTGAGTTAATTGTATATTATCATATTTATTATATATGTATATTTTATAATTATATCTGAAAATAAAAGTTCTTCAGCTTCTTTAGTACTTCTGCAAGATTTCTCAAACTATTATTGGCTCTATTTTTCATATAAGTTTCAAAAACAACTTATCAAGTTTTGCCAAGAAACCTGCTGGGATTTTTGTTGGAGTTGCATCAAATCAATATGTTAATTAGGAGAGATTACATGTTCACAATACTGACTTTTCCCAGCCTTGAACCTTGAATAGTGTACTTGTTTAGAGAGTCTTTAACTGACAGTATTTACATTTTGTAGTTCATATTGGAAGGTTATTGCTCGTCTTCTGTTAGATATGTTACTATGTATTTTATCTTTCTAATGCTATTGGAAACATTTCATTTTTATCTTCTATTTTCTATGTTTTTCCTTATAGTGAGAATTACATTTAATTTTTGCCCTTGCTAAATTTCCTTACTAATTATTATGTATCTATAATTTTGAAAAATCCTATATATGCTATATGTAGAAGGAGCAGTTTTATTTATTGCCTTCCAATCCTAATGCCACTGTCTTTTTAAAAATGTCTTTTATTATCACACGATGACTTCCAGTACCATGTTGATAGACCACAAAATAGTTTTCAAAATCCATAAAATTTTCTCAGATTAAAAATGCATGTAAAATTTTTTTAGTAAACCTTCTGTCATTTGCTTTCATTCACAGTGCAGTCATTTAAAATAGTATACCTAGTAACCTTGGCTCTTCACTCCCCAATCATTCTGCAACTGAACACATACTGACTTCCTCTATCCTACTTCAGTGACACTATAAATGCTACCTGCCATTCTCTAATTTGCATTCTATTGTATAATTTTCATTTCAATTCTGTATTGTATCTGTAATCCTTTTGGAAGTTTTTGTTTATTGCCTTGTATGAAGCCACTCATAGTGTTTATTGACATTAGTTTTTAAAACAGGAGTTTTGGAATCAGGAAAGGCTTATATTTGTGTCTATAAGGAGTTTCTTATTTAACCCTTTCAAATTCTCTATCTTTAATACTTTTATCTTCTAATATATACTTACAAGACTTTTGTAGGAAAGAAATACATGTAAAGTGCCTAGTACATGGCCAAGGACATGACAAAGGGACAATAAATTATAGTTCTTTGGCGTATCTATGTCTTTCCTTGTGCTCCTCAAAATTAGGTTTTCCTGCAGGTTTTCTTTTAGAAATTTGTTCTTCTCATTCTAGTCGCCTATCTTGAGTAATATCTTATTGTTGCCTTTTAAAATTCAGCTTAAGCTTTATCCCCTTTATTCTTCCTGAGCAAATCTAACATATTTTCTTCTGTCATGTTTTCATAGTATTCTCACTTATCACTTGGTATGCTTTACATTCTAATAACATATGCTTATTTCCTCAAACTTGAATGCAAGTTTTTTATTTGAAAGAAAAATTGTGTTTCATTTCTATAATGAAAATCTTGAGACTTGAGCTTTCATAAAGTCATTTAATCTTCTATTTGCAGATACATTTTTTTCAGAGTATCACTACTATATGTGGCTGCTTAAATTCATTGCAAGGATTTTATTATTATCATTCAGGTAAATTATATGAAGAAAGTATATTGGGGGTAAGATAATTATCCAGAAAAGTATAAAGGTAGAATAATATACACACATTAATATAGGCTTACCATTTATGTCCTATTTCCTACTCCATTCTCCCTTCCTTCCTTCCTTCCTTCCTTCCTTCCTTCCTTCCTTCCTTCCTTTCTTTTTCTTTCTTTCTTTTCTCTTTTTTTTTTTCTGAGACAGAGCCTTGCTCTGTTGCCCAGGCTGGAGTACGGTGGTCCGATCTAGGTTCACTGCAAGCTCTGTCTCCCAGATTCAAGCAATTCTCCCTTCCTCAGCCTCCTCAGTAGCTGGAATTACAGGCTCCCACCACCCCACCTGGCTAATTTTTCTATTTTTAGTAGAGAAGGGGTTTCGCCACATTGGCTGGGCTGGTCTCAAACTCCTGACCTCAGGTGATCCATCCACCTTGGCTTCCCAAAGTGCTGGTATTACAGGCATGATCCACTGCACCCGGCCTCCATTCTCCATTTCTAACCAGATTTTTTCCAAATTTGATTGTTCAAACAATGCCACATTGAATTTGTGCTTCCTTATAGAATACTTGATAGGGGTAGGAAATGAGCACTTCAAATTTTACCAATTTTACCATTTTATCAAGCGATACTCCTGCCTCAGCCTCCCGAGTAGCTGGGATTACAGGTGTGCACCAGCACGCCGGGCTAATTTTGTATTTTTAATAGAGACGGGGTTTCTCCATGTCGGTCAGGGTGATCTCCAGCTCCCGACTTCAGGTGATCCACCCGCCTTGGCCTCCCAAAGTGCTGGGATTACAGGCATGAGCCACTGCCCCCAGCCGTCATTTGTTATATGTAAATATCTATTTCCAGTTTTTTAAAATTTTTTTAACATTAATTATTATTCTGGTTCATTTTTAATTGTTGTGGGTACATAGTAGGTGCATGTATTTATGGAGTGCATGCCATATTTTGATACTGGTATAAAATAGATAATAATCACCGCAGGGAAAATGGGGTATCCATTGCCTCGAGCATTTATTTTTTCTTTGTTACAAAAAACTCTAATTATACTCTTTTATTTTAGAATGCACAATAAATTATTGTTGACTGTAGTTACCTTGTTATGCTATCAAATCTAGATCTCATTCATTCTATCTAACTATATTTTTGTACCCATTTACTGTTCCCACTCTCGTGCAGCTCTCCTCTACCCTTCGCTACTCTTCCCCAGCCTCTGGTAACCATCATTCTACTCTCTGACTCCACGAGTTCAATTGTTTTAAATTTTAGCTCCTACAAATAGGTAAGAACATGTGAAGTTTGTCTTTCTGTGACTGGCTTATTCCACTTAACATAATAATTTGCAGTTCCATCCGTGTTGTTGCACGTGACAGGATCTCATCTTTTTATTATTATGGCTGAATATACTCCATTGTGTGTACGATCACATTTTCTTTATCTATTCATCTGTTGATGGACACTTAGCTTGCCTCCAAATCTTAGCTATTGTGAATGGTGCTGCGCTAAACATGGAAATGAAGATATCTCTTTGATATACTGATTTTCTTCCTTTGGGACATATACTTAGCAGTGGGATTCTACATCATATGGTAGTTATATTTTTATTTTTTTGATGAACCACCACATTCTTCTTCATAGTGGTTGTACTAACTTACATTCTCATCAACAGTGTATGAGGGTTTCTTTTTCTCCATATCCTCACCAGCATTTGTAAATGCCTGTCTTTCGAGTAAAAGCCATTTTAACTGGAATAAGATGATATCTCATTGGAGTTTTGGTTTTTGTTTATTTCTTTGTTTTGAGACAGGGTTTCACTCTGTAGGGCAGGTTGGAGCATAGTGGAACAATCATGGGCTCCCTTGCAGCCTTGATTTCCTGGGTTCAGATGATTCTCCCACTTCAGCCACACAAGTATCTGGGACTACAGGTGCACACCATCATGCCCCACTAATTATTGTTTTTTTTTTTTTTTTTTTTTTTTTTGTAGAGACAGGGTTTCACCATGTTGCTCAGACTGGTCTTGAACTGTTGAGCTCAAGCAATCCACCTGCTTCAGTCTCCCAAAGTGCTGGGATTACAAGTGTGGGCCAGCACATCCAGCCTCATCGTAGTTTTGATTTGCGTTTCTCTGATGATCAGTGATGTTGAGCACCTTTTCATACACTGTTTGCCATTTGCATGTCTTCTTTTGAGAAATGTATATTGATGAAACTAGACCCCTTTCTCTCGCCATATACAAAAACCAAATAAAAATGGAATAAGACTTAAATCTAAAACCTCAAACTATAAAATTACTAAAAGAAAACTTTAGGGAAACTCTCCAAGGTATTAGAGTGGGCAAATATTTTTCAAATAATATTCCACAAGCACAGGAAATACAAAAATGGACAAATGAGATCACATCAAGTTAAAAAGCTACACAGCAAAGGAAATAATCAACAAAGTTAACAGACAACAAACAGAGTGGGAGAAAATATTTGCAGACTATTCATCTGACAAGGGATTAATACCCAGAATACAAAGGAAGCTAAAATTACTCAATACTAAAAAAATCTAATAATTTGATTAATAAATGGTCAAAAGATTATTGAGCTTTTGACATCACAGGTTTTAAAATTTTAAGTGTCAAATCTAATATTCAAAAACATTTAACAAATTTATCCATTAAGTTTTGAAAACTTTTTGTAGCTTCATATAATATATGAATATATTCATTGAATTAAATGTTTCCTTTCATATTTTAAAACATACTAATTATTTGTTATTGTTGATTCATTGAAATGCTACTACTTTTATATTTTGATACAATTACTCTGCTAAATACATCTTAGTTTAAAGATTGATTTTCTTTTAGTTTCTGCATCATTATGAAATTTATATTAAAACTTTACCATTTTCTTTTCATTTTCTACTTTCTGTTACTCAGTTGTTTTGTCGTATTTCTTCAGGTAAGACTTCCAGTATCCTGTAGATTATTAGTTGCATTAGTGGGCAAGCTAGCACTTTGCGTATAGTAGGAAAATGACTGCATTTCCCTTCTTTAAGGATGATTTTGCTTGGATTTTTGAGAAGTTTATCAAGCTGCTATAATCTATCACATTTGGTACGTTTTTCTTAGATGTGTTTTCTGGATCTACTGAGAGTTTTTCTTTTTTTTTTTCCTATAATCAATTAATGTGGAGATTTTGAATGATAACTTAAAAATATTAACCTATTTTGCATTCCTAGGGTAAATTGTACTAGGGTAAGCTTTAAATTTTTATTTTGTAAATAATACATAGTTTTCTATATAACAAATAAGACTATCTCTATCCCATCTATTTCCCTAAAATTAGATTTTAATAATATGTGGAACATGTACATTGTCAGGGGAAAAGTTTAGACTATGGATTTGGTTTTTGAAAGGCTATTTTTTTGTTGGAATTTTTTTTTATTATTCATAAATCACTCTTATACTCTTAATAATTGTATTAGTTTGCTGCAGCTGCATAACAAATTACCAGAGACTTACTAGGTTAAAACATCACACATTTTCTTATCTTACAGCTTCCATCAACCAGGAGTCTGTATATGCTTTACCTGGTTCCTCTGCTCAGGGTGTCCAAAGGCTGTGGTCAAGGTATGTGCGGAGGCATATTGTCAAAAGAGGTCTAACTGGGGGAAGTTAAGCTTTCAAGTTTCTTGGGTTGGTGGCAAAATTCACTTTCTTATTGGTGAATAACTTACGGCAGCTTGCTTTTTCAATGCAACTGTAGGATAGAGGATCTTTCACCTTAGGAGGGCTGCAATCCCTCTTTTAAGAACTTTAACCTGTTTGAACTTTAACCTGTTTGATTATATTGGACCCATCCAATATAATCTCCTCTTGATTAACTCAGAATCCACTGATTTGGGACTTTGGTTACATTTGCAACATTCTCTTGCCTTTGCCCTATTCTACTAGCTAGAAGTGACTGCTTCTACTTGACATCAGGGGAGAAGACTTTTCAAAGGTGTGGCTCATTAGGGTATATCCACCACAAAATGTGCCTTTATAAAAATGATTTGTGTAGGATATGTGCATAAATGTCTCATTTTAATATTTCTAATACAATATATTTAAATATTTTTTCTTTGTTTCTCATCCATCTTGCTGCGGTTGATCCATTTTATTAAAAGTTGAAAGACATAGATTATTGCTTTCATTGATATTTGACAGTTTTTACAAGAAAATCATTATATAATTATGAGAGTGGATCATTTTCCTACTCATATAAAAACAACAGTTTCCTTTGGGACTTAGAAATTAGAGATGAGAGATCGGATCTTTTGTAAAAAATAGAATTTCTTTTTTTAGAACACTTTAAGTTTCACAGCAAAACTGGGTGGAAAATACAGATAATTCCTATATAAGACTTGCTCCTTCACATTCACAAACTTCATCATCTACATTCAGCACAACAGGAGTGAATTTGTTACTGTTGATCAACCTACATTAACACATCATTATCATACATAGTCCATCATTTACACTAGTGTTTACTCTTGGTGTTGCATAGTCAATGTTTTTTTTTCATCAAATGTATAATGATGAGTATGCACCGCTGTAGAACCATACAGAGTAGTTGCACTGTCCTAAAATCCTCTCTGCTCTGCCTGTTCACGGCTCCTCTTTTCCCCTGCAACCACTGAGTTTCTTACTGTCTCCACAGTTTTTCCTTTTCTAGATTGTCATATCATTTGAATCATACAGCATGTAGCCTTTTCTGATTGCCTTATTTCACTTAGTAATTTGCATTAAAGATTCCTCCATATCTCTGCATGGCTTGTTAGCTCGTTTCTTTTTAGTGCTGAAAAATAATCCATTGTCTGGGTGTGCCAGTTTATTTGTAGCAGTTTGTTCAGCTACCAAAGGAATCTTAGTTGCCTCCAAGTTTCAACAATTATGAAAAAGTGTTCATAAATGTCCCTATGGAGGTTTATGTGTGAACATAGTTTTTAACTCATTTGAGTAAATACTAAGTAGAGCTATTGCTAGATTGTATGGTAAGATTGTGTCTAATTTTGTAAACTGCCAAATTATATAAATTATTCTCCAAACTTTCTGTAGCATTTTTCATTTCCACCAGCAATGAATGAGAATTCCTATTACTCTGCATCCTCATCAGCATTTGGTATTGTGTTCTGGATTTTGGCCATTCTAATAGGCGTAAAATGATATCTGATGGTTGTTTTACTTTGCCATACTCTAATGATATATGATGTTGAAGATCTTTTCATATACTTATTTTCCATCATATTCCTTCTTTGATGAGACATCTATTTGGGTCTTTTGTCCATTTATTAACATCTTTGTTCCTGTTCTTGTTAAGTTTTAAAAGTTGCTTGTAGATTTTTGGAAAACAGTCGTTTATCAGATGAGTCTTTTGCAAATATTTTTTCCAGTCTGTGGCTGGTCTTTTCATTTTCTTAACATTTCATTTCCTGAGCAGTTTTGATTTTAATTAAGTTCAGATTGTCAGTGATTTATTTTATAGATTGTGCCTCTAATATTATATCTAAAAAGTCATTCCCATACCCCAGCTCATCTAGATTTTCTCTTATGTTATATTTCAGAAGTTTTACATTTTTTGTTTTACATTTAGATCTATGTTCCATTTTGAGCTCATTTTTGTGAAGCGTTTCCAGATTATTATGTTTTTCATGTGGATGCCAAGTTGTGCCAGCACCACTTGTTGAAAAGATTATTTTTTCTTCATTGAATTATCTTTGCTCCTTTATCAAAGATGAGTTGACTATGTTTATGTGGGTCAGTTTATAGATTAATATTCTGTTCTATTGATGTAGTTGCCTAATAAAAAAAAGAGCCATCACAATATGGCACAATTTAGCCTTTCCTTATGGGCACAGTTTGTGTTTTTGCAGAATGGACTCTCCATAGCAAAACTTAAAGAGTTTTTTTTTTTTCTTTTGGCGGGTTGTTTTTGAGTTATTAAGTGTAGATATGGTGTGTTCATTAATAATGAACTAAATGACTCTCAGGTTTCCCCGCCTCCTTGGGAATTGACACTTTTTGTGTAAACAATTTAAAAATGAACTGGGACAGGTGCAGTGGCTCATGCCTGTAATCCCAGCACTTTGAGAGGCCAAGGTGGGAGGATTGCGTTAGTACAGAAGTTCGAGACTATCCAGGGCAAGAGTGTGTGAGACTTCATCTCCTCCAAAAATAAAAAACACTATACTCCAGGAAAAAAAAAAAAAAAGAAAAAAGAAAAAGAGAAAAAGAAAACAAATATGAATGGCAAAAGACCCAGAGTAGCCAACTTATTACTGAAGGAGAGCAAAGTTCTACTAGAATTTAAGACTTACTGTAAAACCACAATATTTAAGACAAGGTGGAATTAGTAAAAGAATAGACTATCTGTCCATGGCCATAAATAGAGGCTAAATTGTGCCACAGTGTAATGGCTCTTTTTTTATTAAAATTTCTTCGATATTATAGCAAGGATGTTGCAAAGGATAAATAATGCCAAATTTTAATTTCTTTTTTTAATACTTCAAATTAGTAGTGGCAGTATTTATTCAATTCAAATTATCTTTGCTTCTCAAGCTATAAATATATATTCAAGATAACCTTGTATTGAAGAGGTAACTCAAGTAACTTATACTTTTTCCACTTTACAAGTCCTGTTTCTTGGTTATAACTATTTTTAGGAGCTATTTTATTTGAGGACTTCATAAAAGTAATGTTTCTATGAATGACTAATGAGAAATTAAAATGCTGGATACTCATGCTCTTTTATCACTATGACTCATGTAGTTAATAAAAACTGTCTTATTTTATTTTATTGCAAACATAATGCCATCCACACAGTACTTAAGTCAATATGATTTCAATGACATCTCAAAAAAATAAAAGTCAAAGGAAACAAATATACCATAAAATACTTCTCAGAGTTTCTCATAAGTGAAAATAGAACTTCATCAATAATTGAATCAATCTTTGTTATTAAATTCAACTAAAGAATCTGTTGCATACTCCTAACTATAGCTCTTTAATAAACAATAATTTTCAATGCTTTTAGAATTGCTGAGATACCTTTTTTCCATGGTTGTTTAAAATTCACTTGGTTTAATAGATGTCTAGCTCTTATAATATGCCAGGTACAGTTCTAAATTCTTTACAAGTACTGTCTAATCACTTAAAATAAATTCAATTTTTATATAAATGAGAAAAATAAGAACAAAATCAATTAAGTAACTTATCTACATAGGAGATCCAGGTTTCAATATCTTGATAGTCTACCTCTGACTTAAAGGAAAAATCTTTTATTTGTATACCTAAGTAAGAAACACCCCCGTTGTGAACAGACTAGCCCATTTGTTTGTATGCAAACTAAATCATTTCCAGTGACTTCATTTATCATAAGTTACTATGGTCTCAATAAAGTTTCCTAACTCTAATCACAGTATCTAGAAGACAACTTACAATATTGTCTTACATAATTTCATTACCCTCTATTAGATATGTCTTCTTTGATTCTCTCTAAGGCTATGTGAATTTGGTGCTTTTATTTAGCTTTGATCCATATTGTTCAATGGCCCTTCTTCACCATGGGGTAATATGAATAGGATAAATGTATCCACGAATAGGAAAAAAATATATTGTCTTTATTCCTCTAGATGTTGCCCCTAGTTTGGTGTATCACAGCAATACCCAAAGATTAAGATGCAAAGTCTAGGGCAGGAGTGTCCAATCTTTTGGCTTCCATGGGCCACATTGAAGTAGAATTGTCTTAGGCCACACATAAAATACACTAACATTCCTAATGATAGCTGATGAGCTAAAAAAAAAAAAAAATTGTGAAAAAAATTGCAAAAAAAACACCTCATAATGTTTTAAGAAAGTTCAAGAATTTGTGTAGGGTCGCATTCAAAGCCATCCCGGGCTACATGTAGCCTGTGAACCACAGGTTGGACAGGCTTGGTCTAGGGTCAGGAATGCAACCCTCCTGGGGTAACTGCATATTTGCTGCTTCACCTCCTGAGGTCTATAACCTCCACTGCCCAAATACTATAAAACAGCAATTCCACTTACCTTTTATTTCTTATCTCTATTTTCCTGTTTCACATTTTTACTCCATAGATCTTATCAAGAAGTAACATATTACATATATTTCATTGTTTATTTCCATTGTTCTATGAGTTAATCTAGCTTCTCTGAGATGCAGACAAGATGAAATTGCTCATGAAAGAGACCTGCCGGGGACAATGCCTTGGAGGGATAACAGAAGGGAACTGGGGGAGTCTGAAAAGTTGTCAGACCTTGATTCCAGTTGGCCCTGGGCAAAGGATAAAAAGAACAAAGTAAAGAATGAAGCAACTTAGCCTGCTATATAGACCTAAGAGACTTGACAAGGCTATTGTAAAGTTCTTGCATCAAAATGTCCCATCAAAGAAGAACCATATCACCCTCCTGAATGAGATCACCTTTAACACCCTTGCCTCATTCAATCGTTGGCACAGAGAAACAACAGAAAGCATTCCCTTGGCACAAATGACTAATTTTAGAGCATAATATCTGTAATTGGCAGTTAATTACATCCCTCACAAATGGAGATCTGACAGGCATGCATCAATTCTGTCTCTACCTATTGAACTACAGGGGCCTCTTTATTCATCGAACTATGCTAAACACCTACAAGAGTATGTGGGTCACAGTAATAATCAACAAATGTATTAGAATAAATGAATTGTCTCTGGCAAAAAAAGACGTTTATATTTTCTGTAATGTCTTCTTGGAAATTAGTCTTCTTCCAAGAGCTACTGGTCATCTGGAATTATAGACTACCTTGGGGGATGTCTGAATCTTCTTGAAAACTTCACAATAGGGCAAGAAAAATTTTTTTAAAGGAGCTATTTGACCAGAAACCAGAGAAGTGTCCTTGCAGAACACAAATTATCCCTAACACCAGTCACTGAAAAGTAATTACACGGGGTTTCAATGGCAACTGAAACGAGATGAGTGCTGATGAGTTTCAGAATGGAATGTGAGCAATCTAGAGTTCAGAATCCTTGTGGTGTCTATGTTCTACCTCATTAAACATAGCCAGAGTTTCAAACAGTTGTATTATCAAAGTGCAATATGCTCTATTATTTAAGAATATACAATTCTGCTAAAGATGATGAAAAAATAGTAGAATGGGTAATAATCATAGGATGTATTAAGCATACAGAGTGAGCAAGCAAATAGCTTATGAGACAAAGGAAGAATCCATAAAATTGTTACGAATAAAATATAAGTTAGCAAAGTATAATATAAAGTAAAAGATAAATAGAATAAATGGTGTAGATAAAGGCAAAAGCAAGAGTTCCATTATGGATAGAAAGGGATGGAAGGAACCAGTAAATCTAAAATATTAATAAGCACAAATCATACCCCCTTCAGTTTGACAGTGAAATTATCCCTAAATCACTCACCCATTGGTGATATTTATTATGATCCAATGTGGAACTCCTGTGTGCTCTACTGCAGAAATGTGGTTAATAATCATGGCTGCTCTGCAAATCACAGGCAAGGTATATTTACTGAACAGGCATACTGGCTGCACATCCTTCCAATGGAGCTAGTATACTTGGCTCCAGGCATCCTCTTTGTGCTGAATCCCCTTGCTCAAATCTCACCTTTGATTCTCATAACCACATTATCAACAGAGAAGGATGTTGTGGCAGAGAGAGAGTAAGAGAGACAGGACATATGAATATTGTGTAACTCAGGGTACATTGTGGTCATTCCACCCAACATGTGCCCTATTCTAACTGTGTTAACCTATCCCATTTCTTTGCTATTGATTTATATTATGCTTTAAATTGATTCAGTAGACAATGTAATTCAAAATCTTAAGGAGGTGTGTGTGACTTTCAACTCCAGGAGCTCCGTGATAGCTTGCCTCATATTTTCCTGAAGATTACCATTGCAAAATGGTGATTTTCCACCTGACACAACTTGTTCTCATTCAAAAAATTTCTCTGTAAAGTATTACAGGTAACAGAATAACTGGAGCCAGAATTCCTCTTAGTAAGGAAACTTATGTTAGAGGAAAATAGTTGCTTAGAATAGAGTGTTTAATGTAGAATCTCATTAAATGTGGGCTTCTCTATGGCAGTTAATGGAAAGAGCTGGACACATAAGAGATGCAGCAAATTCTTTGAAAGAAAAAACAAACTCAGTAAAGAAAATGTGATACTTACTTTAAGGGATTTCTACAGAACTATAAAGACCTAATCCTACCCAACCCAGAAGAATTAAATCTTAGGGAAGCAAAATGATGTTCATTGGAAATGGAATATAGATTCAAACTTAACTAGAGTTTAGTGACGCAAAACCTTGAAGTGCTTTCAGGATTACATAAATTTCTGGTTAAAATTTAAATCTTTCATCTGATGGAGTAGCTCATTAACTTCCAGGGAGAAGGGAAAATTATATGAAGTAGCTTACAAGATAGAGGTTCTTGGC